>NW_024427798.1:0-52500 GCF_017562075.2 Anopheles merus
AGTTCTTTATCACACTGACGGTCCGGTGATTTCCAGCGCATTTCGCACAACGTTGCTCGGAGGCTAGAGCGTGTTTTGCTTTCTACACAGTTTTTGCACTCACACAATCACACATGTTTGATTGTGTGGTGGAACACTTTCAACCAGCGCGCTCAGTTTGGTTTTCTCGTAACGGCTTGCTGGTGTCGGTGTCTCGCTCGCACTAGTGCAGCGAGTGTTCCTCGTGCGTTCCCTTTCTTGCTACCACACAATATCGTCAGTACAGTTCATGCCTTCGCAGTGTGAGGCGCGCGCGTTTTAGCCTAAGTCCCGGGCGCTCGATGTAATTTAATGTGAAGTGTTTATGTTTTATTTATTTAAATTCACATTATTACGGCTTCGGCCGTATTTTTCAATAATAAAGTGTTGTGCGCATTGAAATAAAGCTACGATAATCTTTGATAATTCAATTATTTTAAGTAATTACTGAATAATCTTTGATAATTCAGTAAATTATGCTTGCTACTTTATTTCAATACTTTTTTACAGTATTCAACATGAACAACATACAGGTAGTAAGGCGGGTGCTTGAAGTGACGATTTTTTTTTTATTTAAAATAAAAAATATGTGTGGTTTTGTGGCAAGATTGTGGTTAGTGATGTGTGAAACTGTGCCTTAAGTTTCATTAAAGTGTTAAAATATCAAACGAGTTGATATGTTTAAGTTTTCCGCTGATCCGCTCATCCAGCGCAGCGCAAGAGAAATGAAACGGGAGGGAGGGGGTATCAGTGATCAGCTGTTTTGTATCGCGAGAGCGTCCCGTGTAATTTGAAGGCAAGCGAGAGAGCGCTGCGCGCGCTTACTCTCAATTCGGAAAAAATCACTGTCGCTCGACTATGGCGGACAATACAAATTCGACCGAACCCCTTCCCTGTTTCTATATGCCCCTCGCCTGTAAATTTCGCTCTCTTTGCCTGTACGGTTAACAACTCCGTCGTCGACAAAAGCCGGCGTAAAAATCACCGCACCCTTCTTCTTCGAATTATGGGTGTAGCTTCCAGCAGCTCTCTTTCACGCTTCCTCGCAGGCATGGCAGCACTCTCCTCGTTCGCCTCGAGAGAGAAAGAGATGCCTCTTTCAGAGAGGCGAGATAATTCGGAGGTTTCTTTATCCTCTTCTTCTGCACACCGCGTTCTGCCTTATACGGCACCGTATACCAATTTTGCATCTATACATGTATTGGCGTGGAACTACCACACACAATACGATCAAACTGTGTTTCACTGGAAATCGTTCTTACAACTAGGATTGTCACGAGCTCAAAAAACACGTCCGAACTGGACGACAGCTCTGTTGCGACTTTTGCGCGTTTAAACGCGTATAACAGTTCCGCAGAGATATCCAGCTGAGCATCTCTGCGTTTCCGCGGTAGCGCGTTCGAATGACATTTCATTTCTATGGCTGGATTGTTATACGCGGAAACGCGCGTCATGTATTTGCGGCCTTAGGCTCAAATAACAATAGCAATAACTATAACAATATACAGTGGCCGGCAGAATAAAGTGCCCACTACTTATATTTTTAGGCCGCAAATACACGACGCGCGTTTCTGCGGGCGCGTTTAAACGCGTATAACAGTTCCGCAGAGATATCCAGCTGGGTATCTCTGCGTTTCCGCGGTAGCGCGTTCGAATGACATTATTTCATTTCTATGGCTGGATTGTTATACGCGTTTCCGCGGGCGCGGAAACGCGCGTCGTGTATTTGCGGCCTTACATTTTTCTCATTTTTTTCGTTAAAAATGAAGCTATCTGTGCTATATTTTTTAAAACAATCTTTGTTCTTTGCTCTTAAATGTGCAATGAGAAATTTCTGAAAAATCAAAGGTTTACCAAGACCAAAAATATCTTTAAAAAAATAAATCAATATCAAACTGACAAAAAAGTACCCACATGAATTATTTTCAACACATTGATTTATTAAACACAAACAACAACTATTAATATTTAATGTGCCCCCCTTTGAATCTTAGGACTAACTACAAGCGCCTTGGCATGCTCTTCACTAGATTTTCTAAATTATTTGGGTCAAGATTTTCCCAGGCGTTCTCTAGGGCTTCATTAAGAAAAAAAAACCGGTAATGTTTGTAAGAGTTTCGGCTGCATTTCCATGTATATATAAAATAACTCCATCAACTCCATCTCCAATTTGTTTCAGACGAATTGGGATTGTATGGAGTTGGATTGGTACTACACCTTGCTTCCAATCGCGTTTCGCCACCACATGCTACTATCATGCCACTATCATCAAACGCAATGCATGCTACTATCATCAAATGCCTGCCTTTAAAATTGAGTGGCACGCACACTGTGGTCGTCGCAATAATGGAATGCAACGTTACTGCGACGATCATGTGTTAAGTTTTTCCGTCCATCCGTCCGTGGTAACCCAATTCAACGGACCAAATGATACTATTCGGCTGCGTAGTACATACAACACGGGTCGGAGTCGTTTATACTTCCCTGCAGCGAATGGAATCGTTGAACCTACTGGTACCTTTCGGGTCGACCCGAACGCCTCCGGCCGGATAAGTTCGAGTCGAATCGACGCGGGTCGGGTCGCCCATCACTACTAACCCACCTGTAGTCGATCTAGGCACCTTGGTCCAGTTTGGTTTATATTTTCGGTTTATGTTTTATAGTTAGTTTCTTAATCTTTTGCTCATTGGCATCCGAAAGATTTACAGGTGGTACAATCATGAGAATAAACTACAGTGGGCGCCGTTTATCCGGCTGTCCGTATATCCGTGTTGTTGAGCAATGACAGTTTAATTTAATGGTTGTCACCGTTCGTGCTGAACAGGATGTATGAAAAACCGTTATCAGAGCGCATAGTCATAACGAAAAACACGAAAAAAACACGGCCGCGAAAGCGGTGTTGGTTAGGTTGGCGGTATTTTGACAACGCTAATGACTAATAACGATAACGAATAATTTTAGCACTATATCGTCAAATATTCGCAAGCTTTGTGGCATTTTTTTATCGACAAAAGACTACCATCTTCTAATAGGCCTCATAAAATTTACGCCTTTTAGAAGTGCTTGGATTATCAAGGTTTTTAAAGATATCGGCCTGATTTTTTCAGAAGCCTTGCTAAAGAGTACCCTCATCCATTAATTGAAGAAAGTGATAGTGGTATACATGGTGTTCGAATTTTCCAGAAAGCCTTAAGGTCAGAAAATGGACGAAAATATGGGAAAATATGAGTCCAACTTTCAGGTGCCGCCAGCAAACAAGAACTGAAACAAATGGTACATGCCATCTTCTAGGATACCTTTCCAAAAACAGCCACTGTGAGTAACTTACTGTTCACTTCGTTAATCGAACTATTAAGGCTGCATTCTGAAATCTTTTTTCTCAGTTATCATTCTCGCAGTAATAAAAATTATTACACCCATTTTTCCTGGCTTTTAATCTTCTATCTATTTCAGTTTCATTCAAATAACTGCCAAACTTATTCGCGGGTCAGATTCAAAGGGTTTGCCGTATGTTTGACATGTCTGCTCTAGATTCTAAATTCTTACACCTTTAATCCACCTTGGTAGTTACAAATACAAAATCCATCGCAAGGGCTTAATAAGCTCTATGACAAATTAATGCCGGTGTTCCTTTTTTCAACAGCTATCTTGTTAGTTGGATAGCAACCCAACTATAAAATACCCACCAGCGAGGTTATACAGTCAAAAATCAATAGTTGAACGATAACCCAACTTGAACGCTTGAAAACGTACCAACTACATAACACATATTCAGTAGTTGGTAGGAATGGTGGACATATTTTTTATATTCGAAACTATAAAGTGTTGGAGTCCAACACACCCCAGTTTGGAATTTATCTTTATCATCTTTTAATAGAAGCAAGCTAAAATGTTTAGATTTTTCACCTAATAGATGAAAATGGCAATGATGGAATTCATTGGATATAGGACAAATATTTTCGATGCTGAAAATGGTGTAAAGTTCACACTCTTCCTTCAAATAAGCTCTCGTCATAAGAAAATTCAATAAATAAATTCAATAATTTAGATACTCCACATAGGCGAAAAGTACGGCCACACAAACGACCGCAGGGCGGTGGCGGCGGCGGTCATAAGCGGCAACATCCCAAAAATTCTACTCACAGAAACAAACATTCAAAGAAAAAGAAGCACGATCAAGCATTACAGTTGCATACGACAGAAGGTGAAATATTGTGTCTTTCTTTGGTTTTTGATCATCTAATACATATATTCTAATTTTTTAATTTCATTCTGTTATCAATTGAATTTTGTTTAACATATAGATAAACTCATGAATATATAGATGGCGAGAGGATAAACTACACATTTTAACGAATAATCCATTCACCATATAGAAACAACACGTAAACATAAACTTCACTAAATGTCGATTAACGGTATAAGTAGACATACATACAAAATACATTCATTAAAAACATCTTTCTACTACTGATTTCTTTGTTTTAGTATCTATTACGAATTTAAAATCAAAGATAAATTACAAGTAATCTAACAAATCCAACTTTAAAATTAAATGAGAAAATAATATAGTAAACAATACACTAACCATAGGGATCTAACTTGGATGGATATGTCGTTTAAGTGATCATTCCTTTCTATCTTTTATACAATTGTAACTTATACACATGTTTTATATATTTTCTCTACCCACCAACAACTACGATCAGATGTGGATGAGTGTACTCAACAGGGTGGTCTTAATGGTAACCACTGTCATCTTAACACACGATGTGTTAACACCTTTGGTTCGTACATTTGCGAATGTTTACCTGGCTATCGAAGACAAGATAAGTTCAACTGCATAGAGATGGATGAATGCAAGTCTGGCGAGCACAATTGCCACGAGGACGCAGATTGCATTAACACATTGGGCTCATTTCATTGCCAATGTAAGGAAGGTTACACGGGCAATGGACACGATTGTAGGCGTAAGTTACTTTTATATTAGATGCGGTTTTCCAATACATGTTAAAATTAAATTATGGTTTCAGCCGTCTGCAATCAAACCTGCTTGAACGGTGGAGAATGTCGCTCGCCTAATGTCTGCACATGTCGAACGGGTTACATTGGCGAATCATGTGAAAAAGATCTAGACGAGTGTACAACAGGTTTGCACCGGTGTAAGGATACGACAGATTGCGTTAATATGCCGGGCTGGTAAGTGACTAAAATTAAATTCAGATAATAATAAAATGCAATACAATACGAATTCAACAATTGTACGCTTTATAGTCGACATGTTTTTTGTTGGCAATTCGATAAGAGTAGTGGCATTGCCTCATCTGAAGCGATTTTATCAGACGCTGCTGTCAAACGCTATTTCGGTTTATATTACGATTATTTGGATGATTTGAGAAGTTTGACGTACATAATAATATTGAAAGATAAAATCAGATGAGATAATTCGACGGAATAAAAAAATAAATTTCGTCATACCACCCCCTAAGTCCCGTAGCAGTGTTTCATCCGATGCGATTTTTTCGGGAGCCATATAAAGATTATATATGGGATTTGACAGATATCGTCAGTTGTGCGATTTCGTCGTCCGACGTTTTTCGCCAAAACTGATGCAAAATTCTGACAGCACGTTTAATAAACTCGCATCCAATGGAGCACTGAATAGGAGCAGTCTTTTTTTTATTATGGGTTGTTTAAAACTGTGCTATTTCAAATTAAACCTACTCAATCTTTTTATTGAATGACAATCAAATTCTCGCGTTGTATTCGTGGAATATAGTTATAACAACTTCTATTGGGCGTCGGACATGCCGTCTACGCGGACATGCCGGCCTATACAGGGGCTTTCGAGACTTAATACATATATTTATAGTTATAACAACTATATAAGTCATTTTACTATAAATATGTTAAAATGTGTTAAAACATTGTTTGACAATTGTGATGTTTGAAGTTAACCAAAATATAAAATTTAATTATAGTAGAGGTTTCGCAATCGATAGTTGGAATGTTTGACGTACCGCAAATGGTTTGTATAAAAAAGACACCGGATAATGTTGATCAGAAATCTTTGTGGACCAACCTGAACTTCATCACAAAGGCCAATGGCGGATTTAGGATGTTGGAGGCCCTAAGCGTTAAACCTATTGTTGACGAGCGGGGGGAGGGAGGGTTAATGTTGTACAGTCATTATCCGATATACGCTATCGTACGGGACCGAGCGCAATAGCGTATCTCGAGTTTTCGCGTATAGCGGATTCCTATGGAAAAATAGTTTACACTACCGGTTCGAGGGTTGAAAAATATCGCCACAGAGTTTTGCATTAAAGTTTTTTGTTATACAATTGGTATCTTTTGCACAAATTTAATGAAAAATGCATTAAGAACATTAAAGAAATTCAAAAAGAGCATAACATATTTCAAAAAATTAAAATATTTGCAAAAAACACATGGAGCTGTCAAATTTAGAGGAATCGCGTACTGCGAATTCGCGTATATCGAGTATCGCGTACTGCGGATAATTGCTGTATTTTATTTTGAATCAAACTCACTTTGATGGTTTGCTGGGTGGGGGGGGGGGTGCTCAGGAACCCTCTACTGGGCCCCTTTAGTTTATGAGTCCCTTCATCCATGGGGCCCCTATCTAGCACAGAAGCTCTTGCTAAGACTTCTGTACATACTGTTCTACATGCTGAAATTACCTTACACGGGCCCCTACATTGAAGAGCTCTCGAAACCGCTCAGTCCGCAGTGGCCGCTCAGTCAGCGTACCGTTAAATCCGCCACTGATAAATGCTATGCTGCATAACTCCATGACTATCATGCCCGTGTTTCCTTCTGTCTATCTCGTTGTTTAGATAATAACACTACTATTGAGTTGTATATTTACCTAACCAGTGAGGTTATACTGTACAAATGTTTGTTGGGGACAGAAGCGGATTTATCCATCTCAGGGCCCTAAGCGAGGGATCTAAATGGGCCCCCTAGTTTGCTTAAAAGTCCCCAAAATGTATAAATATCAATCATTACACTGTTCGCATTTTTATGAACTTGTTATTACGAATACCAAATACAGGCGTCCCCCGAGTTACGACCCCCTCGAGTTACGACGATTCGCAGATACGACGATTTTGATTTTGACAGTTAAAAGTTGTCATTGACAAGAAATTGATGTATTTTTTTGAATTTCTGGGCTGATAATCGTTATACACACATTTCCAAAGATTCCACAATTACCCTATCTTGAATATCTATATTGTGTACGGCTTTTAAAATATAATTATTACATTATCGAACATTATTTCAAATAAAATGCACGATATCATAAATTCCAACTCTTCAAATTCGGTTATAAACTTAGTATTCATAGATATTCGACATACGACTTTTTCGACTTACGCCTTGCTTTGGGACATTTTTTCGGTCCCAAATACAGTCGTATCTCGGGGGACACCTGTACTTAATCCTGCCGGTCTGGTGGTACGGTCGTCAACTGGTACGACCTAATGGCATGCTCGTCATGGGTTCAAATCCTGAATGGACCGTACCCCCATACGTAGGACTGACTATCCTACTATGTTTATTTATTTGATTATTTGTATTTGTTACGTTACTGGTCATCATTGGCGCCTTACCACTGATCTTATCTGGTCATCATTGGGGCCTTATCTCTGATAAACTATCTTAGATGTCTAGGGTAGCAATAAATAACATAAAGCATCACGATACATTGTAACATCAGCACAAAATAAATAACAAAGAGTGTTACAACAAGACATACAGGGTAACATTAGGAGTTCCAGTCAAAAGAGTCATAATGTGCATTGAATCTGATAGCCATCGCAGTCATAGGTTCGTTATCGCTATATGCATGTCTAATTTGGTCAACTCTTAAAAGCCTATAGTTTCTTAAAGTCAGGTACATTGAAATTAACTCTAGCTAAAAGTTCCGGTGAATCTATCACTGGGGCCCTTCACAATTCTAGTCAGCTTTTTGTATGGAATTTGACAGTTGGATGCTGAAATCATGTAAACACTCCATGCAAAACCACACATAAAACTAGCCTGCAATTTTCAGACTAGAATATTCAAGCCTCTAAGCTAGAATTAGATTCGAGTACCTACTCGAAAACACGGTGTTGTTTACATTTACCCCAAGGTACATTAAATAGATCAGGTGGTGGAATCTAGAATCAAAGTGTATGTGGTCCAGGTGGTTTCATAGCATTTTTATTACTAATTTTGAACATCACTTTTTGACAGTACGGGTGAAAGCTTTTGCTCAAACAAGCTTTCTGGAGGCTTGACGAATACACAAAACACACTAAAATCTTCATTCAGAAGCAGAAACGATAAAAATCAGCCTAAAATCATACTTCTTCTTCTTCTTTGGCTCAACAACCGATGCCGGTCAAGGCCTGGCAACACACTTGTGGGGTTGGCTTTCAGTGACTTATTGATTTCCCCCCATAGCATGGCGGCACGGTCTATTTGGGGCTTGAACCCATGACGGGCATGTTGTTAAGTCGTACGAGTTGACGACTGTACCATGAGACCGGCTATCATACATAAAATCATACACCTTGGGATAAGCCCACCTGTATGTTATACCTACTTAGATAGCTGCTCGAAAACTGCTATACATTGCAAACAGCTGACAGGCTGAAATTTCAGCCTACGAACTTAAAACGGAAAGGGCCCCACTCTTAGGATATATTTTCTCAAAAAAGCAATTTGCGCCATTTCGCGACGAGTAGGGAGAGACTCGAGTCCAAAAATTAAACAATGGGTATGATAGCGAGTTCTCACTGTCACGTTACGCCAGGATGTAAACCGTAACAATAAACGGGAGAATTTCTTCTGCACTGACTCGATCTTATTCGACCATAATGAGGACGATGAGCACCAAACTACTGAGGAGTATTGTAGGATGGATCTAACTAGCGATTTGTAGAGTGTCAAAATACATGTTGACGGGCATGGTGTATATTGTGTGCAGTGATGAACCGCAATCTCGATTGTGTGTCCACTGTTTTGGTAAAGCCGATAGCAGGATGATTTGTTTCGATTTAAGTGGTTTAATTGAGAATTAGTCCACAGTAGCCTGTGCCGCGGACGGAAAGTTTTATAGGGCAACAGGCAGATAATCGTTCTGTAAATTTCCGGTTGAGTAAATCGAGTGCATGGTTTACGTTCGGGTTTCCATCAAGGAATGACCATTCAGAGGATTGCAGTAGATCATATAGAAGCAAAAAGTAAATTAGACTCTCGTTGAGCATGCCTGATTGTTGATATGATGATGGGAACTGATAACGTTGTCCTTTGGCTAAGCCGTTCGGCAAGTACAGCTCTATAGGTAGATAATGGCAATCAATTGCAACTATGGGAAAGGGTGATATTGCCGGTGGAGAGCATTGTTGCAGGATATCATCACACACAAAAATCAAATCAAGGTAGTTATTCGACGCATTATGTATTTTGTGAATGTGGTAACGGTCTGGTGGTACAGTCGTCAACTCGTACGACGTAACAACACGCCCGTCATCGGTTCAAGCCCCGAATAGACCGTGCTCCCATACGTAGGACTGACTATCCTGCTATGGTAACATTAAGTCACTGAAAGCCAAGCTCACTTCACTAGTGGGTTCAAGCAGGCCTTGACCGACAACGGTTGTTGTGCCAAACAATAAGAAGAAGAATGTGGTACAATGCGTCTCATAGTACAGTCGTCAACTCGTATGACTTAACAACATACCCGTCATGGATTCAAGCCCCAAATAGACCATGCCGCCATACGTAGGACTGACTATCCTGCTATGGGGGGTAATCCAAAAGTCATTGAAAGTCAACCCCACAAGTGGTACAGGTAGACCTTGACCGACAACGGTTGTTCAGCCAAAAGAAGAAAGAAGAAGGTACAATCCGTTAATATTCATACTACCAAGAAGAAAGCGACAGTTGTCCGTAATCGTCGAGTTTTCATAATCAACTTGGAGCATAAATAAATTTGTTTCATCGGATTAACGTTTGACAAATTAAAGTCGACGAATTACTTACTTACTTATTCGGCAACTACTTACTCATATTACAACCGCTTTGCGGTCTTGGCCTGCCTCAGGAGTATCCGAAACCGCTTACGGTCTCGCACCTTCGTCTGCCAGTCCGTTATCCCGGCCTTAATGGCGGACGCCTCCACGCCATCTTGCCACCACAATTTGGGCCTACCACGCCTCCTCTGTCCTTGTGGACGGCCTAAAAAGACCTAAATTTCTTGAAAGAATTATAAAATTCGGCCAGAAAGGAATTTATTTTGCGATTGACAATGTATGTGTCAAATCAGTACTATTTTCTCAAAGAACTGTCAAATTTAGAAAACCGCATATCTTCGAATCGAATGCATATATATTGGATAAAACGGTTTCAAAGGTACCGTGAATCTCGGGGATTTCCTGTAATTCCATATCTGCTCAACTAGTGCTGCAAAAACCTAAAATAGTGGATTTATGTGGAATTAATCGTGTTTAAAGCGTTATGATTTCCTTAATGCGTAAATTGGATCTTGATATATCGATGGACAATTGTGATACGTTCATTTCAAATTATTTTTTTTTTTTAGTATTTCAAAATAAAATACTTTTTGTGTCCCATTCTTTATTAAATGTTTGGTGTTTTTTCTATACAACATTGGCTACACGTTCATTAAAAAAAATCGGTAACCATCGGTAACTTTAAGTCTCAATACACTATTTTTTTCTAACTTCAGTAATGTTTTAAGCTGAAAGTTTAGTAATCGTTTCAGTTAAAGTGTTTTACTAAACCGTTCAATAATCTTGAATACTGTCAAAAATGACAGCTTGTTTACTGAAATCACAGTATTTCCATTTTCATATTACTGATTGTTCAGTATTTTTTATTTATTTATTTAGATTCACATTATTACGGCTTCGGCCGTATTTTTCAGTAATTGATAGCAATTAAAAGTGTCGAAAAAAATCATATTGAGGTTTTTGTAGATGCGCAGGATGGCAGTCCGTTCAGTTCATGTTCACTCATGTTTCATAAAGTTTGATACATAAAAAATTGTTCATGTTTAATGTTTGATACATTTTAATTTTGTCACTACGAAATTTCAGCAAGTGCAGCACAATGGTGTGAAGATTGAACAAATTAACAAGGCTGCCGAAATCTGACCTGAAATTTTTACGCGGTGTCTGTAAGCACCAACCAAATCAATTTTTTTCTCGGCAAGCTATGAGATTTTTGTGTGTTTTTCAAAAACCGATTTTTCCATACAAATGCATGCTTTTTAGTTGAACTGTCAGCTGACCATTAAGCGTTCAACTAAAAAGTATGCCAACTAAAAAAAGATTAAAAAACGTTCCACTATTGAATTCTTATTGTTTTTCAAAGGCAGTTGGATAAAGATAATTGAATCTAATTATTTTTATTTTTGAGATACTAATTCAACATTGTATGCTACAATGTATTGATAAGTAGAAACATAATTTTTCTCACATCAAATTGTCAAGAACTTTAGTAAAATTCTGAAACCCGATCAAAAAATAAAAAGCGCATTGAATATTTCACCGTAGCCACAGAGCAAATGAGGGAGATATTAACTTTGAAGATGTAGTTTATATCAGCAACTCTCTCGATGGCGTTTCTATGAAATTGCTAAATTTTTCCACGGTGTTACTCATGAAGCCTGATGCTCCTTGGTGCGTTAGAATATGTATATACCAGATGCAAGGCCCATAAATTACTACAGGTTTCCCGGGTCCACAGTGTCCAGTTAACTTTGACAAATTTTCATATAACAGCTAAGGAGTTCAAAGTTACTAAGCAATTCATACAAAGTCCTTAGCAACCCTAACTCCCTATCTGCCAATCTCCATAGAAATCTCAATCCTTCATGGCTACCGAAATTACAGCTAAACACCCACCTGTAGTCTATCTAGACATCTTAACCAGATGGATAAGCACTTGAATCGAAATTAATTTTGACGTAAAGCTGTACCTTTGTAGGATTTATATTGTAAACAATTTGACTGAATTTACTAATTACATATAGGTACTTCTGCAAATGCAAGGCTGGATTCGAAACCAAAGGCAAGGATTGTGTAGATATAGATGAGTGTTACCTCAATACGCACAGCTGTCACCCAACGGCCCGGTGCGTAAACACACCAGGGCACTTCACATGTGAATGTCCGATCGACGGCGATTCGGATTGTAGATTAAGCTGTATGTTCGAAGATCGTGAACTGAAAGATGGCGACAAGGTATCCCCCAGCAATGCGCCATGCAAAATATGTACCTGTACGAAAGGCGTTATAAGCTGTGTGGAACCTCCATGCAACTGTTCAACATGGCGTCCAGGGGTCGTGAGTGAACTATGTTGTCCGCAATGCGATCCGAAACAATCTTGCCAACACCAGGAGCTCAAACATGTCACGTTCCGCAGTGGCGAACAGTGGATATATCAATGTCAAACGTGTGAATGTTTGGTAGGTACAAGGTCATTGCAAGCGAAAACAATAATTGATTACAATATATATTTTCTCATGAACTATTTAGTACGGCGAATTTGACTGCTGGAATCTTGAATGTCCTCCTCTAATATGTGATAATCCTATGCCGGCCGGACCGGCAGATTGTTGTCCCCGATGTCCTAACGATAGGTGTGGTTTTGAGAACCTTACCAAACTAATAACCAGTAGTAGCAGTGAAGGCGTCGGTATCGGAACAACATGTTTATACGAAAACCACGTATACCCACCTGGACCATTTAAATATCCGTCCAGAGATTGCACAACCTGTTCCTGTAAGGTAAGTGTCGACTTCTCGCCGTAATATGTTTTAGATTCGCAGTACCTGCCTGAGCCACATATATTAATACTTCCCATTATTTTGTGTAGTTTAAGATTGATAAAGAAACTAAATAGTCCAAGTTTAGATGTTAATATTGGCGAAAACAATCAATACAGACACCGTTAGGACTAAAACTACATTTTACTGTATTTGCTGTGGAGTCAACATTCTCTAATACATGTTGTGTTTAATATTAGTATTGCTTGACCCTGTACAAGGACAGTTTTTTTTTGCTGATTAACATGATACTAATCCATTAGCAAAGCAAAACAAATTAAAAATACTGAATTTGCATTTGCAAGGCCACGATCCCAGGTTGATCTAACATCAATCCAAATCAACAAACAACATTATAGCATCATGGGTATTAAATATATTTGTGGCCCTTTTTCGAAGGTTAATATTATATAATTAACTCATACATGCATCTTATTCAACTAAAATCATTCTTAATCATCCATAACCCATACTTTGCATGAGGATGAATTACTTGTAATAGCATTCTATTTTGTGTATTGCCTGTAAATCTAATAAACGCTGTTTCCTGTTTCCTGCGATCTTCTTTCCAGTATGTACATTGCAATAGTTTCATCTATAAACTGCTTCAAATTGTTCTTTTTTTTGCTTTCGATTATTTGGCGTAATAATCAAGCTATGTCGTAACGGTTCTAAAACTTCATGATAAGTTTCTCCACTGTTAGTATGATAAAATTTACTTCGTAGTTAACCATGTTTTAGATGGTACAGTTTAAACTAGATTCCTAAATTAAAATATCAAATTTGTACCTTAAAAATTCGGTGAAGGATAAAGTTAGTTTTTTTTGCTCCCTTAAAAAAATGCATTGAATAAATGCAGCTTTAATGGTGGCTCTCTTCCCTTCATATAATTCATAGAACATTCACAAATTGTTGTACTTGGATTATTGATTTGGCTCTATTCGTGGAAGTGAAAGATTATTTTTGTAGAATTTGACTTTTTGGCCATAAAGTTTGCCGAGCATTAATCTAGGAACATGCACGCGTATTTATACATTGTGGTTGACGTGCAGTTGCGAGTACTCAAGTATCTTTTTAAGAAATTTAAAGAAATTTAATTTTTAAGAAAATAAATTTTAAGAAACAGCCTTTAGGACATATTTATGACCGATGAACATTGACGCATATCAAAGGTTGTGAGATTAATGTATACCATTTGCAACAGTTACATTGATATGTGAACGGTGATAAATTTGTCAACGTTTCTCAACAAAACAATGATGCCAGCCATTGTAGATATAGTTTAGATTTATTTGCATCGTAAAACGTTTTGTTACATTGTAAAGTTTGCCCGCTTTAACGGATTCACGAAATGGCCACTAAATTAGGAATGCTAATCAAATTTATCATGTACGTTTTAAATGAAATTTTACGATGAACAATATTGTATGTGCATCGAAACGATTGGTTTATATGTACGTAGTACACCTACATGCATTATTTAATTTTGAAACATCCTACGTATGAGTACATTCAACACGCGTTTTATCGTGCGATTGCGTCTGGCTGATTGAGAAATCTGTATTGTATTGTATTGTATGTATTATATTAATATAATGTATTGCAGCAATTCGAAACTTCAACATATAATAATACCACTTCAAGCTCCACTCAACATCAAGCTTCACTCTATTTATTGATGTTGAAAAATGATGATATATTGTTGATTTGATAAATTGTTTACGGATAAATTAAGTAGTTCTGTATATTCATCGCTAGCTAGAACTTATTTCTGTATATTTCATACTGATCTTGTATTTCTAATATCATAACAATTATTATAAAATACATGACTAAACTAATTTAACCCTGTAACCTGCGAACAAATTACATTCCAGGTCCCCTACTGTGCCCTACTGGTGAGCAATTCCGCGTGTTGTGTGCATCGGTAAAAAAATCACTCTTTAATACACTAACATTCGAGTTAATTGTATGATTTCGGTTGTTTCTTCTGTTGTTTATTTGTTTATTATGTGATTTTGTTTTAAAGCTGTACTTTTCTTTACTATAACTTTTTGGTACTTCATACTATTATGGTTATGCTGTCGTTTGCCAACATTTATAGTTTGGCTACCTTTTGCATAATTTTTCAATCATGAGTTTAAGCATCCTGCAGTAATGTGCAGTAACCATGTTCCACTAGAGCAGATATCATCTGAATTAACCAAATATACGAAAACACTAACTTTGATAAATCAAAGTAATAGCTTGCAAGCCCTACAAAAACAAAGCCCAAATTTCATAAACACAGGATGCAAACTAAAATTTCCACTACATTTATTGTTGTTCACTCAATTATCTCCTAAACATAAAATACATCAATATAAACTATATGTTTGACATCAAAAGCTATGTAAGAGTTTGCAAGTTATATCTTTTCAGTCACAAATCAAACAAATATTTACATAATGCCGAACATGCAGTAGAACATTACCTGCACTTCATTAACCCTCTGCAATAATCTGCAAATATGCTCATGTATGGATTGATGTACGCAATCGTAAGAACATATGCCAATGTATAGATTATTCATTTACGTCACTCCGGTTTTTACGATATATTGTTCTCATTTTTTTACACATTCGATCTAAATAATTAATTTCATCGAAATGTCGTTACAAGACAAACTTTATTTTGCATTCAATATAAAAATTACATTAACGTGTACTTTGTGAATGAGCACAACTTTCATATTTATCTAAAATGTTTGATTTTTTAAAGTCCTTACTTAAATGAGTTGATATTCTACAGATCAGAAAATATTTTGCTTTATTTATATGATTTGATTAAGTTCAGTTAAACAAAAACATCCTACACTAACGACGTAATACGATAGCGTGAGTGTGAAAGCACATTTAGTTTTTTCAAAAGCATCCTTAATTTTAATGTGGTGGTTTTTTATAGTTATGGACTCTTTAACATTAACATTTTAAAATCACTGTAGGTAATTTGTTTTATATGATATATTATTTTTATGACGTTTCCCGTTTTTATATCACCAGTGGTTGCTTCAAAAAGTGGCTTAAAGGCCATTTTGAACCGAAAAAATCGTATACAAAATACTTATTTTTTGTATACGTTTAACAGTCATAATAAAAAATAATATGATAATAATATGATATAATATGATAATATGAATCATGATAAATAAAAAATAAATAAAAGTCATAATAAATTTGTGCTGCAATCCTTTCAGTTGTTTATTTCATAATTTTATCATTATTTTTTATTCAAGATGAACGGCCTTGATGTATTGCTTAACATTTAATAATTTGTATATTTATATTCAAAAAGTACATCTCTCGAAAATACCATATGTGTGCCAGCTTGCATTTTTTACAATCTTCGTTCGATTGTTGAATTATGTTCATCCATTTGTTTTAAATTTATGGATGAATTTATTAAAAAAATTATTATTTTCCGTTTTTTTTTCTTTTCTTCTTTTCAGTATTACCTAATGCACCTTTCGTATCATGTGTTTGTAGTTTAAACCCTATAGACGCTGAATATTATTAGAATGTGTATAATATAATTTATATAAAATGCATGGTTTAAGTATAACTGCACGGCTAGTATGTTCACTCCATTCGATACAATGAAATGTAAAGCTTTATAGCAATCAGACTATAACTGTATAGAACATTACAAAAACAGAACAGAAATATTCAAGAACTAAAATTCGTACACAAAATATTTAAACGAAAAAATGGTATAGTAAGAGTCAATGCTCTTCCAACGTAAGCTAAACTATACTCAACCTTTCCACTTACGTTAAATCCACTTATTGGCTAATGGCAATAACACAAAAAAACATCAAACGATTGTTATCTACGATATGTTGCGTAGTTATGTATTGAAAAAAAGTTCTTTAATATTCCATAAACCAATATAGCATCAATAAGTTTTGTAGAATAATTGCTTGATACGAGTGTAATCGTAAAAATGACATTCTCTATGTTAATTCTGTTTTAATTTGTTATCTTATTCTTTCCTTTTCCAAATGCTACATCACCGTGTGTTTCACCTTTCTGGGGGTTTTCAACACAATCAACACATGCACGAAAATCGTCGATCAAAAAACTTTCAACATATAATCACTAAAACTGCTTGCTGCACAACACTACACAAATATTCAATGCAAATCAACGATCTGGATAAAATTACTATACCAATTATGGACCACACCGTTAACTTCTTTGTTTTACATCGGAAACCTACTCTAATCTTACTTTGGTATTTTTGCACTAATTTGTATATCTGATTCCAAACAATTTGATAATTAATCAACACCCGCACCCGATCGTCATTCCAACTCAACCGATGCACACTTTTCAAACCAACAAAATTATTCGCGTCATGCGCTATATGCACTTATTAAACTAAACATTGTTTTGCATTTCAACAAATCTAACCAATTCTCGAACATCTCAACTCAATCACCAATCCTTCGTTCTTGAACACGTGTTGAAATACGGCAAACTTTTCATCGGAATACCGCTGACATCGACAACACCGTGTGCCATATTTTCGAAAATCAACATGCTATCACAACCCAGAACGGGAAAATCTCCTGCCGTTACGACGATAATTGCAGTATTGCTGACAATCGCGGTGCACTGCGAATGGTGGAAGAGCATCATGCGAACAATAGGCTCAACTCTAGCACTTATAATCGTAAATCATCGCAAACAACGACTCCAAAGATGTTGGTGCCCCACCACCACCACCCACAACAGCAACAAAGCTATCGTTTTCCTCACAGGGCACCGATGGCCAACAGTTTATCAAAAGAAAATATTATCCGATTTGATCGAAGCAGCAAAACAAAACCAACAGACGCAACCATTACATGGGAGGCGTCATTTAGTGTGGCAGAATATGGAAGCAGCACAATTAGTAGTACGCAGCACCGAGGATCAGAACAAACGGCCGTTGATGAAAAATTAGTTATTGCCTCGCCCACACACTCTGCAAGTAAAACAGCGCAAGACGCAATTGTACATGCAGGTATGGCTGTACCTACAATTTCATCCGAATCAGAAATTTCGTTTGGTACTGAAGCAGAACCCAGTAAAGAAATCTCCCTACCGGCAACAACGTATACACAAAATACACCACGCAATAGTAACTCAGAAGAACATAACAATTATACAAATCACTTCTCATCTGCTACAAAACAACGAACAGGCATTACATCTTCAGCAACGACACAGGACCAGCTAACAAAAATACATAATAAACAACCTTTTTTGCAAAAGTTACCGTTAATCGATTCGATTAGCGGTTTGGAAACTGATGTAGCAACAAGAAGCCGCCGTAACACGAAGCGTAGTGAACGAGGATGAAGTTATTTTCGCAAAACAGCCCTTTAATTCGAACGCAAGCCAAATCTATTCCAAAATTATTTTACTATCTTACCGAAAATTTTCGGCAAAACGAATTTATCATAATTCATGTCGTTGGAGCTACTTCGAGAAACTTATGTATATGATATCATACGCACATAATTGAAAACTGTATCGCATTTAATTTAACATTGATGAATGCTACGATAAATTATGATATTTTTGGGTTTTCACAAGCAAAATTTTAAAGTCTAAAAAACGGAATAACATAAAGTACAGTACCCAAAGTATTAATCATTAGTTAACACTCTTGGATTGTTTCGACCAAACAAATCAATCGCTGTTTAATTTTACTGTCAATTTTATGGAGAAAAATAATAGCAGTACAGCTTAGCCGTCTTAAAAAAAGAAGTCAGGTCAAAGAAAAAAGCATGTCTTCAATTCAAAATTGAAAATTCGATTAATTATTGAACCACCTTTAATAAAATATTTCAACGCTTTCAACATTAACAATAGTTGTATGTCCTCCTAAGAATTAACATTAACATTCTAAGAATGATTCCTCCTCAACCCCGCCTTCAGACATATAAACAAATAATAAACAGACGCAATTAAACAAACGAAGAAGCTGAAAACCAATTTTAAAGCCACAGGACAAAGTATGTCAAACATGTTTTGAAGTTTGTAAATTAATTTAAAAAAAATCATTATCACAAACTGACATTAGCAACATAATCGTTGACGTTGGTCTGGATTAAGGTGAAAACTTAAAACAACTTCAAAATGGATATGATACACTGTTACGAGTGCTAGACACATTTATGTGTTTCAACATACGTTTCATATAAGTTTGTTGGAAGCTATAAACAGCGGAGGATGTATAAACAAGAAAACTATTCTGGCATACATTTCAATGAGTTGCGGATTACATTACTATTACTATGTGTTCGTTAGCTTGGTTAGTAGGCACCTGTACTATCTTTCCACACAGTTGAAGTATTTTTGCGCCATTCGAATAAAAATAAATATAAAAAAGGAATAGTTCCAGTAGGTAGTTTAACAAATTGTGGCACATCAGTCACTGTTTTCAACAAATTGCTTGGTTCTAGTCATGTACGGAAGGGAACTGTAACGATAATTATTTATTAGAGTTACGTATTCTGATTTTGTTTGTTATTCAGTTATTAATCTAAGTTTGAATGATTGGAGACAACATATTTGCTATCGATAGATACAAGCCAACCTTATCCACACAAGTATTCTAAATAGACGATTTTAGGCAGTACTAATATTTATACTTTTCAATAATGACCCCTTTTCTATTATAAATTAGAAAACTTAAATGTCAGCCTATCAGTGGAGCATTATTCATCATTCAGGTTGTATTTTCCATACCTATTTGCCAACTGCCAAGATTGGCCATTTTGGATTTCGCCAAATGTGAACCAAAAAAGATACATTTCAAAATCGTTTTATTTCGTTTTTTTTCTATTTGAAATGAATTTCAGTGCTATTAACACATTTTGAAATATCGATTTAAAAAAATTTTAACCTTCTTGGACAAAATATTTATGCAGTAGCTAAAAAACATACATAAGCTACATACATCGAACATGCAACAAAACAAATCGGCGTATTTTTACTCTTTAATCTTAATCAACTAGTCTAGGCCAGCGATGTCAAACTCATATGAGCCTGCGGGACAAAATGCCACTGAAAATAGTAGCACGGGTTGCAGCCTAGTTTTTTACATGATATATGATATGATATGATGATATGATACAAAATCAGATCATTAACCGCTCTTTTTATTTTGAGATGATAGTTCCGTTACTTAAGTTTAGCTGTAGCAGATTACTTTCAATTGGTCATAGGCCTCTGATATTTCCAACATTTGCATCATAGTTTTATGGCAACTAACAAGTACGTAAAAATAATGTGCAAAAACTGGCTATGACTAACGCGTTAGTTCCAATACAAAGCAGTAAATTTTGTAATGAAAGGTACCAATATCAACCTTCAATTTCATTTTGATTATCAATATTTTTGAGCTGAAATTAAAGTAGCGAATTCTTACTTTTGATGCTGTCTTAAGTCCGTAAATTACAACAACTCGTTCAGTCCAGTTCAGATCTTTACAGAGGAGAGGAAGATGTCATACAAGTCCTTAGTACCCGTTATTCCCTTCCTGCCAATCTTCATAGAAATCTTCATTCATTATAGCGACCAAAATCAGAGTCACCTGTAGTTTATCTAATCACATTGGTCTTGATAGCCTGATGAAAGCCTGATAGAGATCGTTTGTAACATTCTATCAAAAGTAACACGTGTTTGTGCCGACGTCTTATTTCTTCTGATTTCTAAACATTATGCAGAAATATAAATTTCTATCTTTAGTTCGACCAATTTAGTTTCAATGTTCTAAGAAGGGTCAAACTTTTCCAAAACAATATACCAAAAAAGTGTCAAAGCTTGCGATTTTAATTCCTGTTGGTTGATTTTGTTAATTTTTACAAGTCTGTTTTCTAATAGAAATTGCTTAATTGGACGCCAAGTGCCTTGATTGATGGCTTAACAATAAAAAAGTAATATTCCTAAACGACATACATATGAGTAAGACATTCAGGATTTTGTATGAGGTTGAAACTAAACCGTGAGTTGTTTCTTTTAAGAAATGTTTATCAAATATTTGTTTGGCTAACAAATTTAATCATCGGAAAGGGTATAAAATAATTTTCATTAATTTCACTAAAATTGTGCGGAATTGAATGCTCAGTTTCATTAAAATAACCATGTTTGGTTTGATGATGATGCATGATCTGAAAATTCATTGAGTAACCTTCTAAGTTGAAAATCCTTTCATATTTTAAGAGTCCGAAATTGACTGACATATACTATAGAAGCTGAAATATTTCTTCAAATAAAATTTGGCTCAAGCAGTCGCGGGCAAAACCAAAAGAACTCGCTGGCCACATTTGGCCCGCGGGCCACCAGTTTGACATCTCTGGTCTAGGCTAAAAACTTAAGGCGTGTTTGCGTGGAAATGAGTTTGGCGTGTGGTTTTTATGAAGTGTTGACTTGATTTAAGCCGTCAACTCCATATAACAAAACACTGGAAAGTGAAGCACCCCATTAGTAACCGAACCATGTTGTAACCACGCGGTCCTAATATTATATTATTGGGTCATCGATACCGCACAAAATGGCCAGCATGGCTAGTTTGTAAGTTTTACTAAATTTATTTCCTATTATTGAAGAAAACATAACATTTACGAAATCAAGTATTTTAACATTGTACGAATGAGCCTTAGAGAAGATGACAGAACGATGTATTTAGTGACGTCTTGGAATGAAATTTTCCGAAAAGACGATGTTGATAACGTGCAAACATTAATCGGTTCCAATATGCGATATGCAAGAGCTAACTGTAATATGAAAAGCAGTAAACCTCCGATTGAATTAAGCGGATTTCACATGAAAAATCGTTTGGAAGAATAAGACAACTAAGAACACGATTAAGATGAGTTTTACGATAAAAAATTTAACGGACTAAGCTAACAGCAGCATTGAATAACAAACAATGACCAATAGTTGCATCATCTGGTTTTTGTTTGACAATAATATTTTGTAATAATATGCATATTACAACGAATGCGATGTAATACTATATTCCGTTCAAGTCATCTAAAATTCATATGAATTATCGTGCTACTTTGTGAAAATGTGTGCATAATCCCATTTTTTATAGTTTGAATTGAAATAGGAACGTCGCAAGCATTCAAGTATTGTAATGTGTTATGCTTACGAGAGTAAGAACATATTTTATACATAGTACCATATGTGTTTATTACGATGAAGCTGCAACAAGTACTTGAGCGCCAGAAGAATCTTCAGTGAAAAAATAGCTAAATGAAAAAAAATGTAATTAATAGGGAAATAGTTCTGCAAATTAACTACATCAAGCATAACAATTTTAAACTAAGTCTCTAAAAGAAGATACTAAAGACGCCGCTATATACAAATAAAGTGTAGTATGTTGCATATTTCCTCGTAAGATAGCGATCCAAAAAGCGAAATGAGCAACATAAATTTGATATACTTTTTCATCATGTTTCTGGTTATTTAAGATTTTTATATTGCATGTTCGCATTTCAATGTTGTTAGTTTTGCTGTATATAGAACTATTAAAATTATCTTAATTTGGCATCACTTGTAATCTAAATTTTGATCGTCGTTAAAATCCTAATGAACCAATTGAATGTGCAGAGAATGATAAATATGACAAACATGATTTTTTTCACAAACGATAGTGAAAGCTAGTGAGTATGTTTAAAGTGGGGAGATATATGTATTTGTATGTCGTTATATGTTATGTATACCGATATATCAAATATAAGGACTATATAAGTATACATAAATAGCTTATGCATTGTAACTTATTATGCTTAGTCTAGTTTAAAAAACTTTTAGAATAGCTAAGAGATTCTTATGTACATAGATAGTAAACAACAAAGAAGGCAAAGAAATTTAATGAATGGTAAGAAAATTAAAGTAGTAGAAACTTAAACGAATTGACAAGTAGAATGAAAAATGTAACCATAAAGAAATTCACTGCATTAGTTTAAATTTTATGAAACACACACACACACACACACACACACACACACACACACACACACACACACACACACACACACACACACACACACACACACACACACACACACACACACACACACACACACACACACACACACACACACACACACACACACACACACACACACACACACACACACACACACACACACACACACACACACACACACACACACACACACACACACACACACACACACACACACACACACACACACACACACACACACACACACACACACACACACACACACACACACACACACACACACACACCACACACACACACACACACACACACACACACACACACACACACACACACACACACACACACACACACACACACACACACACACACACACACACACACACACACACACACACACACACACACACACACACACACACACACACACACACACACACACACACACACACACACACACACACACACACACACACACACACACACACACACACACACACACACACACACACACACACACACACACACACACACACACACACACACACACACACACACACACACACACACACACACACACACACACACACACACACACACACACACACACACACACACACACACTGCAAAAATACATAAGGACTTAGCAAATCTACCAAATAAACTCAATTTGCCATAATAAAATAAAAGCAACCAACGATACATGTTGTCAGAACTAAACATCGATTTAAAATGAAATCAGGTACCGGAAATAACAAACTATTTAAAAAATAATGCAAACTCAAGCATCATAAAAGCAATAAGCTAAACACGGAATACTACCCACAAATGCAAAGAAATAAACCTCTTGTATGACTGTCTATAATAATGTGGGCACTTTGAAGCATTTCGATAGCTGTCTATACGCGTCAGCACACGCGCACACACACACACACCCGTAGATCCAAAAGAAAAGAAGATACATTAAATCGATTGGTTTTTTTTATCATATATTGTTTCAACTTCCAATTTCGTTTACCGTTATCCTTTACACATTACTCACTAATACGGCCTCAATTGACCTTTTTTTTTGTTAATAATAAATCCTCTGTAACTATGTACCATGGTCGATACATGCTATTTAAAATAATTTGTTTATTTATTATTTGTTTTTTTTTTTTGTGTGTTATGTTGCTGACAAATACTAGAGCCACTATATTTGAACCAGCAGAAAAGGCACGCGCAGAAATATACGGCGATCGGTGTGGGTGTATATAAAGGTAAAACCATTATTTTCCAAATCAATGTAAGCAATGCAATCGGCGTGGCACTAGAGTTTAAATGTGTGTGATGGATTTGTTTTTAACAATTAAGCCAACAATCAAACCGAAATATGAATATATTGTAAAAAAGGGAATGTTATGTTGCTATCTTTCTTGCATGACTCATATAATAGTAGATGTTTGTCTACGTATTATGACTGACTATATGTTGCAGATTATTAACAATCTGATTGTTTTTTCACTTCCCAAACTATAAATATGTAGTTTTATTTCATTTATTGACAACCTATTAAACTACGGAACCAACTAACAATTTGAATTGTATGAAATTTGGTTTAAATTCGATGTTATGATTGTACAAAACAATTAAAACAGCCACTACTATGAAACGAAAATCTCGCACAACTGATGTGAAAGCCAAACTGGAATACTTTAATTGGGAAAGAATATTGAAATTACCGTACGTTGGGAAACCGCGTACCATATATTGCAAAAAAAGGATAGGAAAAACTATAGTCGCTCATAAGGAAACAAAAGTCAACATACAATCGAAACTAGAAAATCAATTATATAATTACAGCGAAAGCAACAACTATTAGGAAAGACTAATGAATTAAAAATGGCTGATTGTGCTACATAATACAAAAGAACCTCGGAAATATATTAAAAATTTGTGCATGTTAAAACTAAAACACATTCGTACAACATAAAACAAAAAAACATTAAACACAAAGCCCGAACGATAGAACAAATAAACGAAGGAATATATCATACGTGTTTCAATTTTAATACTATTATTTAAGACAATTCAACCGTTTGAGAATGTAGCTCGTTTTTAGTTCATGACTTTTCGTTTTCATTTTAAGGTATTAACTATTACGGGAACACGAACGAGTTCGTCGCAACACTCCATAATCAATTGCAAATTTTCTTCGTGTTGTTAACACCAGTATTTAAGACATTCATTTTATTTTTCGTACAATTATTTCCATCTATTACTATTGGAGCGGTGTTTACCATTATTACTGTTATGTATACTATCATCCTGTGCCGCTATTTCCTCGTCTATGAGAAGATCAAAGTTTCCCAACATGTCTGGGCTGGGAATTTTGCTCCAACGGACACTGAAAGCCAATTCAAGACAAACCTTTTTTTATTACAATTGATCCAGCATTTAATAAATTTGCTTTACTTACTCAGGTACTCCATCCGGTGGCAATACAATGCTGAGAATGTTGTCTATTAGCTTGTATTTGAGTATCCGATCGTTGGCAGTAGTTGAAGTCAGTGACGGTGAAGCGTTCACTTCGACAAGCCACGGTTTCAATGTATTGTCTATGATGATATCGTAACCGTAGCATTCGAAGCAGTGCCTATCACTGGCCATAACACTTGATACTGCCTTTAAGGAGTGTACTATGAGCCAAGTGATGGACCCAAATAACTTATCCGTTACTTCCTTACCACGCGTACCCTCAAGATAGAGACGCAAGTTTTGTACACTCCACTTGCCTCCATGATGGTTGTTATATTCACCCTTTAACAGTTTATTAAAATTAATCATGTTTGTTAAACTCCATAATAAATAATGATTCATTGACACTTACACCATGTTTCTGCACACTGACGTTAGTCAAGTGTACGTACATGTTGTCCAATTCCGTAACACTTGTGTCGTATTTTACCGTACAAAAGCGGCAGAATCCCAAACGAAACAAGTATGCTTTCAGCGGACGAAATGATGTCACAAGAACGTACAATCGAAGATCAAATTTTTTGCCACCAATTAACAGCGGGTTCTCGATATACCTAGAGTAAAAATAGAGTATAGTAAAAAATAATTATTAAATTAGGATTCTTTTAATTCCACTCTCTTTTTGCCTTCTTTTACTACCTTGAAATAACGTAGCTCTCTTTGCCGATTTGAGGATGAAATGACGTTTTTGCTTCTCTCGACCAGCGTTTCAATTTGGACAATTTATTGATTAAGAAAATGCCAGCACCTTGTGACTTACCGCACGGTTTCATAATCCATGTACTTTGAGGATTTTTTCTGTACTCTTCCACAAACATGTTATAGTCAGCTGGCAGGACAAACGTGATCGGTATGAAATCTAAATACAAATATTTTGAGCCACCGGGAATGTTTGCTTCAGTTTTTTCTGCCAACGGATTCCCATCTCGTTCAAGGTCCTTCCGATAGCGTTTTATATTCTTCACCAGTAAATCTTCCTTGATAACTCGTAATGGTTCGGAAAGTGATTAATAAGCTGATTATCGTGCATACGGTATCCACTGTCAACGCTGAATATATTGCGACAGGTGCCAGTTCCAGCCCAGTAGAAATTCCAATCGTCATCCGCCGTAACTTGTACCCAGCCGCGCTTTTCAAAATTGCTTATCAGAACCGATTTATCGAGATCGGTGCAGAAACAGATTTTCATCCGATCGTGACCTGTGGCAAGCCTAGCATATGTTAGCGGTCGTGATCCATCGAAATTAAGGAGAGATTAAAAATGATCAACAAAACGTTAAGTAACAAATCACACAAACCTCGTCTCATTTTTCGCTGATATTTGTTTCCTTCCATCTACTCTTCATTACAACTGATACTGTACTGTGGGTGATAGGTGTTATACCCTACTAGATAGTAAAAAGGAGAATGATATTTTTGGCAAGAAAGCTGTGCACAAAAGTGGTTCATATCGAATCAATACTAAACTGCTCTTTTTATGAATATGGTTGTGTCCCTTTCACCCTATTGATTTATGTATGTACGTTAACCCATATCGTTCACTCGTCAGGCCTACTTAACAAACACATTGCAAAAAGCAATAGAAAAAAACTGACTGCCAGTTATTTTACACAAGCCATGACATCAAATCATCAAACACTATTCTAAATACGTTCAGAAACCAATAAGTAGAACTAAGTTTTGGCTTACCTGCCATACATCGTAGCGAGGTTCGTTGACACTCTTTTCGGTTCCATCGACATCTCACTTATACTTCATTACTTACGCTTTCATAAAAATACGTTTCGATTTATATCTACCTTCACGAAATCCAAAAATCTTAAAGATCAGCAAGCTTCTTTTAAAAATTAATAAACTAAACATTATTCTTGGCCACAATACGCACCATACGCAATAGATTTCATTATGTTTTAGTACAAAACGGCAGATCTCAAGTGAAATGAGAATCAAAAAACATAAGTTATAAAAGCAAAATGTTGTGCTGTGCTATAAGAACAGCAGCTTGGCGTTATTTGATACGCGACCAAGTTAAACGTATCAATATCGAATAAAATCAATACGCAAGTAAATAACAGGAAGCATTTCAGTCGCTATAGTTACAACAGCAATTTGTATCTAGTCAAGTGAACTTCAACTTGGGATAACTTGAGTTCCTTCATAATAAAATTCTTATTGTACAAATTTACAACATGTTAAATTATACAATCCTTATCAAATTAAAATCTCAAAAATTTAAATCCGTGGTACTAACACCACAACGGCAAATGGAACAGGATTTAATTATTGCGTAAATAAAAAAATATATAATTTATAACCCTTTCGTGCTGTAGTCGTGACTAATATACATGATAGGATGAAATGATAAATAATTCTAACGATTAACATCGCGAATTTTTCACAACCAATACAAAGCGGCTTTTTTTACAGTTCCTCCTGAATATAAAAGCAAGCTAGTGTTTACTAATTTTACACGATATTATTATTACACCATTTTACTGAACTGGTTTCTCATAACGCATTTCAACAATCTGATCACATTTGAAATATGTTTATTATGTTGCTATCATGCCTTCATGTGACATATTTTCCAAATATGCTATAGCATCACCTAGATATTTAGCTTAAGAATCGTTCTCAAACTCTGCCGGATTCTTGCGATTCATCTGGGTGTGCAAATTTTCGATATAGTTGTAAACCATGTATCCCATGACGAATGCTGAATACATAAAAAAACGAACATTAAATTGGTATTTCACGGTGATCCTATTCATTAAACATAATTTGATACAAAAAACTTACGAGGAGCCACGATGAAAACCTGGGAACGGATTCGACGGAGAGTGTTCGGGACACCTTTGCTAATGACATTCGCAAAGGCTCGCTGCTCAAAGGGTGAAATCTTGTGCGTGACAATTCCACGTACCTTAGCAAGTTCACCAAATCCGTGACCCATGTTGTAGAGTTGCCGGTCTTAAACCACCCAAAACACCAATAAGTATGCTGAAATGTAGAAAACACAAACGCCCATTATGTAACTAAGAAAAATATGATACCGCGATTTCTGCAGCAGAGTTTACAGACGAACTAAAATTTTCTCAAGTTGGAATAGAGAGCCATGTTTTGAGTGATTACCCTCTCGATTGATTTGGTAATATTGTGTAAACCTATATTTTGTGAAAAGAATTTCACGAACCTACAATCTTAATCTGTTCTAGTACGTATGGTGATGGTTGTGTCCAAGGTGGATTAAAAATATCAGGTGATGGAATCTAGAGCATTTTGACAATTCGTCACTTGACATAAGGTCCCCAGGATTCAAACGTTGTTTACTTTTACAGTAGAGCGTCGATTATCCAGGCAGCTAGGGACCGGACGGTTGCCGGTTAACCTTCATTTGTATAACCACCTGCCCGGGTATGTTTTGCTTATTCTTTTTATTATAACTTTTTATTGGATTATCGAATCGATCCAAATAAATTAGAATGCCTAGAGAAACATGTTTTAAAAAAGTGGTAACAAATTCAGAATTTTTCTATTTTTTTAAATGTGCTTTAAAAAATAAAATCAACTTTTACCCCTTACTTCTGAAACCACCCACCCGTGTAGGTAATACATACAATAAAGGATTTTGGTTTCGATTAGTCGCTAATTTTGTAATGATATGTATAGCAATGCATGTAGTTATATTTATAGAATCCATTTTCAAAAGTTTTCTAGCTCTTAATATTCTTATAAAGCCACATAGATTGAAATGATTGCCCCGACAGTCGGGAAGACATGGCGGTGTATTAGTGTCAGTTCATCTAATTGCTATGCAATCAATTTATGTAACTTGTTGTGGACAGACCGCTGCCTCATAGTGAGGGCTCACTGTTGACAGCAGGGCTGTCATCCTGTGACGTCCTCAGTGAGGATCGCGGCGCGAGCAGGACCAGTCGTCCTCTCCCCGCATTGTGTTGTGTATATTATTTATTACCTGTGTTTATCGTACCCATACCAAAGATAGGAATAAAACACATATTCTGTTTGTGCCGTACACCACCGTCTACTATGTTTCATTTGTGGGGACACAACAGTGGCGACGAGGATGGGATCCTCCTCGCGTAGGGGGGGATCCTACAACGAACCGACGCAACACGGAGACCACCATCGCGGTTCTACCATCGCGCAACCGCCATCGCGCAGGATGAGCACGCTCGGGGCTTGCGCGAAGCCCCGAAGGGATCCTCACTCCGCTGCAGCGTATTCCGGCTAAGGCGAGGGGACATTCCGCTTTGGGCCGACGAAACACGGCATCACCACCACCCGCTGCAGCGTCAACGGACACACTGGTGCAGTGTTGTCGTGCGCGGTATCACGGCCGCCCTTGCTGCACCAGCATCATCGTCGAGCCCAGTGAGCAGGCACAGTGCTGAGGCATATCGGCTGCCCCCTGTGTATCTTCATGGCCGGCGCTTTAGCTGCACAGGTGCATCTCGACGGCGACACCCCTGTCGCCCCTGTGCAGCAACATCGTATGTGTCCCGGGTTACAGTCGTCGTGCGCGGCATCACGGTCGCCCCCTGTGTACCCTCATCATCATAGTCAACGTCATCATCATCCTGCGCGCCCTGCACAGCAGTTCACCGGGAGCGACATCACGGTCGCCCCTGTGCAGCGGTTCCGGCTGAGCGGTCGAAGCGCGCGCGGCACCACGGCCGCCCCCTGCTCAGCCGCACAGTGACGCCCCATCGGCACCAGTATCCGGGAGAGCTGCCTCATCATCATCGGCGTCAGGTGTAACAGCCATCGACAGCGGCAGGATTATCCGCTACTGTTGCACCATCAACAACAACACCAGCAACAACACCAACAACAACAACAACAACACCACAGCGGCTGCAACGGAACGAGCGAGCGCGGCACATCGGCTGCCCCCTGTTGCAGCCCGCAACGCTCATACCATTTGAGCGTATGGCATGGGGCCGGTCTGCACTCTCCCCTGTTACATAGCGTCCCATGAGCCGTACGCTTGCCACGCCGGTTTTAATTATATTAAAACCGCTGCGTCGGCTTAAGCCATACCGGCCTAATTAAAACGGGGAGATGTTGTGGACAGACCACTGCCTCATCCTGAGGGCTCACTGTTGACAGCAGGGCTGTCATCCTGTGACGTCCTCAGTGAGGATCGCGGCGCGAGCAGGACCAGTCGTCCTCTCCCCGCATTGTGTTGTGTATCTTATTTATTACCCGTGTTTATTGTATTACCCATACCAAAGATTAGTTGTTAAATATATATTCTGTTTGTGCCGTACAACGTGCCCTCCGTCTACTATGTTTGTTTTGTGCGGACACAACACATATGTGTTTGAACGAAACAAATCTTGTTGTTTATTTCATCGATGACGCTTGCTAGAAAATAAAACACAAAGAAAAATAATCCCTGGCATCGCGGCATAAGGAAGCTGCTTAGGCGCTGTTTGAAAGACCCACATAGAACTTTGATGCTGTTTATCCACTGCAAAAGGCGAATTAGAGCAGCGATCTTCAGCATGCCAAAATGAGCTGCTTAAGCAATTCTGGCTACTTGGGTACCGTGTATCTCGGGGACCACCTGTACTTATTTAACATTAAACATAGATTGAAGTGTGTTATTTTGTGTTATTCCGTTAATTCGTTCTATAATTCATTGTGTTTTCGACATGTTAGAGAAAAAAACTCAGAAATCATTTATAGTTCCTATTTTAACATTTATTCCTCATTATCTACGAGAAAAATTGACAATTTAAGTGAGATTGTAACTCTTACTCACATGAGTTTACATTTCGTGACGAAACAAATAAAAAAATCTTTTGTTATTTTGTCTCATGTTTTCGTTAAAACCAATAGACACACAAAAATGCATGTAGTAACAAAGAAATCTGATCTATTTGCTATACTTTGTGTGCGGAAACTAATGGTTAACGGTTTTAACCTTTAAGTTGGCTACCGCATACCCGGGTATTTTTTTCAGCTTCGAACTGCAATAACTTTTGATTCATTGCTTTTATTGACCTGAAATTTTCGGTAGCCTCCCAACTTTTAATTTATGATTTTTGGTGCATAAGTTGTAATTTTAAACAGCCTGTAAGTATTTTATTTTGAATTTTTTTTAACTTTACCACGTAAGTTGGCAACCAGCATACCCGGGTATTCCATACATTTTGTATGGAGAATGACGTTTCTCTTCTTCCTCTTTTCGTATTGTGCTTATTTTCGAGTCAAATTGAAGCGATTCCAAATTTCAATTTGACCGTTATTTTTATCAAAAAAATGAAAAAACTTAATGAATAAATGAAATAGAAGAGAATATATGGTCGGCATTACTTGCTTACAGCATTAAAATATAGAAAGCATTGTTTACCTATGAAAATCGTGATTTTTTTACATCAAAACGTGTGGAATACCCGGGTATGCCGGTTGCCAGCTTACGTGTGTAAATCTGGTTGCCAACTCTACGGTTAAAATGACGTAAAGTCCCTCAACTAAGCGACCCCCAAAAAGGTCCTTTTCCACCATCTGGTATTTTTAATCCACCTTGGTGGTGACATATAATGTAATCCGTACCAAGGTGCATTAGGTAGATCAGGTGGTGGAAAAGGGTCTTTTGGGGCAAGGTCATGGTGGATTTCAAAATATCAGGTGGTGGACTCTAGTGCATTTTGACAATTCGCCACTTGACGTAAGGTTCCCAGGATTCAAACATTGTTTACATTTATTAAATTTGTTCATTTAATTGATCTACTCCATTTTCGAATAAATATTCCTTAAAATATATTTTGGACTTTTTGAGTTCTTATTTAACATTAAAACATCAATTAAAGTGTGTTATTTTGTGTTATTCCACGAATTTATTCTATAATTCATTGTGTTTTCGACATTTTTGTTAATAAAAACTAAATAAAACTAATATTTTTTTTAAATTTTCACATTAATTCCTCATTATCTACGAGCCGCATGGACAATCTACGTGAGATTAGAACTCTTACTCACATGATTTTAAATTTTGTGCATAAACAAATCATCAAATCTTTTGTTAATACATCTATTTTTTTCAATGAAATCAATAGAAACACAAAATTGCACGTAGTTACAAAGAAATCTTTGCTATTTGCGTTGCTTTGTGTGCGGAAACCATTGGTTAACGCAAGGTTATTAGACTCTATACAGGTTACGAGCGTTTGAGAGGGTCACCATTATGGATACCTTGTTTACAACTTTTCTGTCTTTTCTGTGTTGGATTGGTTAATGCTAAGTCAATTTTGCTTACATGCCCTGGATATCGTCGGATTGTCTCATCAGTTTAAATTGTTCTACAGGTTTGGTATTGCAGTCGCAGCTTCAGTGGACGAGAGTTCATGCCGTCCAGCAGCAACAGTGTTCAAACTGGGTTATTGTGCTGTCCCAGATGCTGCCCCTCGTATGAGAAGTGGCCAGATCCCATGTCGCTTCGCGCATAACAGCTCGTCCTTTATTCGGATTGGAACGGACACGGAACAATTCAGTGAAAGAGTATCGATGTGATGACACCCTTTTGACGATGTTGGTCAGGGAACCTGTGATGATGTGGTGCAAAAAATGCTACCGGCATCACCTTCGTTCCGCTATTGCACTTGACCCGAGCTAGGACCGCGACGGCGCTGACGAACTTGCGGCAGCGGTGATGATGCGTATCCCTCCTTCGAAATTGCGGTGCTGAGATGATGATAAAGTAGAAGCTTGTGTGGTATGGCCTCGTCCTTACTAAAACACTGCTTAAGCTACACCCAAGGTGACATGAATTATCTTCCCCCACAGGAATAAGGCTGCAGCCAGAACGGAATGAATATTTGTTTTCTTTGAACTGGAACGGCAACAGTGGCAGCATAGACGATCGTCTCGAATATGACGACTGCAACGAACCGACATGGAACCGTGGACAATAACTTAAATAACGACTATGCATAAGCACAAATATACTTATAGTTTATTTCCTAATTATAATTGTTACAACAGGACCGTTCAATATTTACTCCCCGGCTCAACCACTACTCTTCCTTCACAAGTGCTCTTCTCGGTGACCCTCATATTCATCTCTCCCAAGCGCCACAGATTAAGCTTAAACGACTGGAAAATTGAATATCCATAGGAAAAAAATGAAAGCTCCACAGCTTCATTGGTTTGATCAATAGATGGCGTATTACAACTCATCATCATATTGCTATCCTTTTCTTGCAATGTGTTTCGACAAGTTGCATTTTATTATGACCTATATAGCCTTCTAACTTTCTGAGCAAAAATCTATATAAATGGTCGTGTGGTTAGATACGTGGGTATCAACACCAATGACCATTGCTCAAATCTCACTTGCTTCAGTGCTGGTGGTTTCCGTTGGAGTTTAGTATTTAAACAATCGTATCGCCGTTCTAGTTCTAGCGATGCATAACTTCAATGCGAAACCATACAACAGTACAGAGGAAATGAGAAAGCTCTCCTCCAAGCGATGAAGCTCAACTGGTTGGGGTATCCCACCAACAGATAGCGCCACCAGCTTTTTTGCTATTTTTAGAATGCATGAGTCGTTTGGCGTCTGCTAAACGAAGTCTTTCTATATTCCGTTTAGGTAGAGAACTTGAGTCGTTTAGAAGCCGTTTAGTGGTCGTTTAGTGGATTTGTGGCACTTGGGCTTTCTCCTTCTCTTTATCATATAATTTGTATGAAAAGTGAAATAATGTGGATAGGGCAAGGACCGTAAAGATATCAGGTCAAGTTATAAGCCCGTTTTGACAGCTAGGTGGAAGAAGAATCGACGAAGAAAACTGGCAGTTAGTTTTCTGCGTTTGTCGAACGCTTCTAGTTCTCGAAGGAAAATTTCCATTTTAAATCACGGGCTGTGTTCTAATAAACTAAAATATTCACCCAAATTGATCTCCACCAAATATTGACCATGCAAGACGTAAACAATCCATCAATACATATGCAAGCGGAAAACCATCTGTCAAAAGCGGAGCCCAGGGGGGGGATCGCCAAAAGCGCTATAACTACACCCAAGGTGGAATGTATAATGAGGTGTAGTTATAGCGCTTTTCGCGTTCGCCAAACGCGGAAAACTAACTGTCAGTTTTCTTCGCCGATTCTTCTTCCACCTAGCTGTCAAAACGGGCTTATAACTTGACCTGATATCTTTACGGTCCTTGACTACACCTCTTTATACATTCCACCTTGACTACACCTTATTGTACATTCCACCTTGCGCTTCGTGTATTTTCGGACTGTGATCAGGTGGTGGTATCCAGACCATTTTGACAATTCGTCCTTTGACTTAACCGTTCAAATAGACATAGAGCATCAAGTTCGCGCGCGACGATGTCTCGCGCGACAAAAATTAGCTCAATTTTGCAAATAGAGCTACTCGCCTCGCGCGACATTTTACTTCATCGGAAATAATCTAATTATCAAGTTTTTTTACGAGCCAGATTAATGCCACACGCAAAAAAATAGATTGGAACACATTTTAACTCATATTTAATGTTAAAAAAACATGTAGGTTGCCTGGGCCAAATGAGCTACTTTGAGCTACGCGGAGTGTAATTTTGAGCTATTTTTTGTTGCGCGCGACGTTTCCGCTCTATGTCTATTTCAACGGAAAGGGTAACTGCGCCAGTTTTCGGCAGGCTTGTGTGAAACTTCTGTAACAAAAACTGCTCATACACCTTGAATTTGTATTTTTCATGATACAGTCACTATCCGATATACGCTATCGTACGGGACCGAGCGCAATAGCGTATCTCGAGTTTTCACGTATAGCGGATTCCTATGGAAGAATAGTTTACACTACCGGTACCAGGATTGAAATATATCGGTACAGAGTTTTGCATTAAAGTTTTTTTGTTATAAAACAGGTATATTTTGCACAAATTCAATGCATAATGCATTAAGAACATAAAGGAAATTCAAAAAGAACATAAAATATTTCAAATAATTAAAATATTTGCAAAAACGCATGGAGTTGTCAAATTTAGAGGAATCACGTAATGCGAATTCGCGTATATCGAGTATCGCGTACTGCGGATAATTGCTGTAGTGATATTATTTTGATTGATAAACTATTTTAGTATGTAAGGCCGCAAATACACGACGCGCGTTTCCGCGGGCGCGTTTAAACGCGTATAACAGTTCCGCAGAGATATCCAGCTGAGCATCTCTGCGTTTCCGCGGTAGCGCGTTCGAATGACATTTCATTTCTATGGCTGGATTGTTATACGCGTTTCCGCGGGCGCGGAAACGCGTATAACAATCCAGCCATATAAATGAAATGTCATTCGAACGCGCTACAGCGGAAACCAAGGTGTTATAAATGACAAGGTGAAGTTGTTCAGAGCAAAATGACATTTCTCGACTTGACATATCTCTTCCTGGGACTCCAGTATTAAAATCGGGAGGGCTGGTGCGGGGTAATGAAATTTGTATGCAGAGAGTGACAGATATCCCCCACAATGTCGCCCAGCAAAAGCGATAAAAATCAACCTTCTTAATACATTATCCTTGGCGGAAACGCAGAGATGCTCAGCTGGATATCTCTGCGGAACTGTTATACGCGTTTAAACGCGCCCGCGGAAACGCGCGTCGTGTATTTGCGGCCTAACGCTATTTTTTATTTACTATTTCGAATCCATTTTTTTAGAAATATTGTAAAAATGCACAAAATATTTTTAAAATAATATATTTTCAAAATATAAATACAGTAGAACGTCGATTATCCGTATTAACGATTAACCGGCGGATTAACCGGCGGGCGGCTTAACCGTGCGCATAAATGTGACAGCTGTTCAAATATACGGCGAAAATTTGCAGCGATAGTCAAGTGGGCAACCAGTTTTTTGTGCAGCTCTGTAGTGTCTAATGGTATTTTACAAAATTCATTTTTGTTCATGAACAGTTGTTAAATCTGTAGTTATTGATTAAAATAATATTCTGCTAACTATTAATCGATTAATTCAATGGGAATTAATCATAAAACTAGTGAATTTTATAATTTTTACATGAATTTGACATTTCTTGGACGATTATCCGTGCAAATCGATTAACCGGCAACCGTCCGGTCCCGAGCTGCCCGGATAATCGACGTTCTACTGTATTCAATATCCTATTTTTGGCAGTTTGTTTCTATTTTCAGCATGCTGTGTTCCTATTTGCGACAGTGTAAATATGAATCAGAAAATGTTTTTATCAATGTGAATAGGGTAACTTTACCACTTTTCGGTAGGGTAACTAAAAACATTAAATTCTGCACAAATGCGGTAAAAAATGTCACAAACACAATTTTGCAGTGAAAGTATACAAAAGTGCCACAAATCCACTAAACGACCACTAAACGGGTTCTAAACGACTCAAGCTCTCAACCTATACGGAATATACCACACACTTAAAAATATTTCACGACCTCGGTTAAAAAAAACGGCCGAAATCCGTCGGCTCTTTCGATTATTGCTGGTATGTCAGTTGAAAAATCCCAAATAGCCAGCTCGTACTTTATAGCTGATTTAGGGCTGTTTAACGAAAAATCGTTCCGATGTCGTACTTTGTGGCTGATTAAGAGATAGACGGTACTTTGCGGAACTATGGAGCTTTTTAACAGGCACATGGTACTCTTTGGAACTTTGCGGCTGATTAGCACTATGTGTAGGGTTCATGATAGAACTTTAAGGCTTGTTAAGAGTGTGTATCGAACTTGGTGGAACTTTATAGCTTTTTAATGCATGGCATCGGTACAAGGTGGATCTTGTCAAAGTGTCAAAGACGGACGCCGGCAATCATCTCATTGCTGCTGTACAAGTTAGATAAGTTAATTAAAGAAGGAATATTGAGTGAAGTGATTGTGAATTATCAGTAAATTGTGAAAATTTTGTGTAATTCATCAATACAAAAGTTTTAAAAATATACATATGTGTTCAAACGAAACAAATCTTGTTGTTTATTTCATCGATGACGCTTGCTTGAAAATAAAACACAAAGAAAAATAATCCCTGGAATCGTGGCATAAGGAAGCTGCTTAGGCGCTGTTTTAAAGACCCACATAGAACTTTGATGCTGTTTATCTACTGCAAAAGGCGAATTAGAGCAGCGATCTTTAGCGTGCCAAAATGAGCTGCTTAAGCAATTCTGGCTATTTGGGATCCCAGTAGCCGAAAATCAGTACCATTTAAAACTGAAATATCAGTTAAATAAATATTTGAACCGAAACTCGGCATCACAACATGCCGAGAACTACGTTAACTTTGCTGTCACCGAGCTAATTCGTCAAAATAACCGAGATTTCAGCTTTACTACTTGGATTAGCCGAGGCTCCCCAAATAGCCAGAATTGCTTTAGCAGCTCATTTTGGCACGCTAAAGATCGCTGCTCTAATTCGCCTTTTGCAGTAGATAAACAGCATCAAAGTTCTAGGTGGGTCTTTCAAACAGCGCCTAAGCAGCTTCCTTATGCCACGATGCCAGGGATTATTTTTCTTTGTGTTTTATTTTCAAGCAAGCGTCATCGATGAAATAAACAACAAGATTTGTTTCGTTTAAACACATATGTATATTTTTAAATCCTTTGTATTGATGAATTACACAAAATTTTACACAATTTATTGAAAATTCACAATCACTTCACTCAATATTCATTCTTCCAATAACGAATCTAACTTGTGCAGCAGCAATGAGATTTTTGCCGGCGTCCGTCTTTGACACTTTGACAAGAGCTATCTCGTACCGATGTCATGCATTAAAAAGCTATAAAGTTCCACCAAGTTCGGTACCCTTTCTTAACAAGCCTTCAAGTTCCATCATGAACCCTACACATAGTGCTAATCAGCCGCAAAGTTCCAAAGAGTACCATGTACCTGTTAAAAAGCTCCATAGTTCCGCAAAGTACCGGTTATCTCTTAATCAGCCACAAAGTACGACATCGGAACGATTTTTCGTTAAACAGTCCTAAATCAGCTATGAAGTACGAGCTGGCTATTTGGGTCGGTATTCTATCTGTAATTCGCCATTCTGTTAATCTCGAGCAAATGAACGAAAACCTTTCGGAGTGATGTTGTGATGTTAAATAAAAATGTTAAAAAAAATGTGAAAATTAATCTTTCAGCGTGAAAAAACCGAGAATCAGTAGCGTGCGATCGAGCACGGGTATGGAGCGGGGTAGGGGCTAGGAAACTCCATCAGCGCTAGTCCGATTGGTTCAACCTTTGCCAGACCGTTCAGATTTCCAGGATTCATTTCCGGTCATCTACACGATGTAAGTATCAACCCTCGTCCACGTCAAATCTAAACAGGGTTCACTCAGACTTGTTTCACTCTGCCCGCTTTACAGAACCGTGCCTGTACCAGTGCCCGCTCCTTGCCCGGCTCATTTTTCTGTACCGGTACCACATCCAAACGCTGTGCCCCATCCGGCGGTTGAATCGGCGCCTGTCCCAACGCTTCCCATCACATAAAAATAAACCCATTTGATACGTAAATAAAACCACTAAAATAAAAATAAAATGTGTTTATATTTAGCCGAAATCTCGATTTGCTCTAACCGAAAATCTCGGTTAAACGTAAACGTCAAAACAAATTGTCATTAACCGAGATGTCGGCAACAGAAATTTAACCGAGATCTTTGCCGAGATCTCAGTTGTGCAGATCTCGGCAAGAATTTTAAGAGTGCACAATAACCAGCTTGAGCTCTATAGCTGATTTGAGGCTGTTTAACTACAACGTGCCGATGTCATACTTTGTGGCTGATTAAGAGAGAGACGGTACTTTGTGGAAATATGGCGCTTTTGAACAAGCACTCGCTACTCTTTGGAACCTTGCGGCTGTTTAGCCTGATGTGTACCCAAATAGCCAGCTCGTACTTTATAGCTGATTTAGGGCTGTTTAACGAAAAATCGGTCCGATGTCGTACTTTGTGGCTGATTAAGAGATAGACGGTACTTTGCGGAACTATGGAGCTTTTTAACAGGCACATGGTACTCTTTGGAACTTTGCGGCTGATTAGCACTTTGTGTAGGGTTCATGATAGAACTTTAAGGCTTGTTAAGAGTGTGTATCGAACTTGGTGGAACTTTATAGCTTTTTAATGCATGGCATCGGTACAAGGTGGCTCTTGTCAAAGTGTCAAAGACGGACGCCGGCGATAATCTCATTGTTGCTGCACAAGTTAGATTCGTTAATTGAAGAATGAATATTGAGTGAAGTGATTGTGAATTATCAGTATATTGTGTAAAATTTTGTGTAATTCATCAATACAAAAGATTTAAAAATATACATATGTGTTTAAACGAAACAAATCTTGTTGTTTATTTCATCGATGACGCTTGCTTGAAAATAAAACACAAAGAAAATAATCCCTGGCATCGTGGCATAAGGAAGCTGCTTAGGCGCTGTTTGAAAGACCCACATAGAACTTTGATGCTGTTTATCTACTGCAAAAGGCGAATTAGAGCAGCGATCTTTAGCGTGCCAAAATGAGCTGCTTAAGCAATTTTGGCTATTTGGGTATGGTTCACGATGGAACTTGAAGGCTTGTTAAGAAAGCGTACCGAACTTGGTGGAAATTTATAGCTTTTAAATACATGACATCTGTACAAGGTGGCTCTCGTCAAAGTGTCAAAGACTGGTGCCGTCAATCATTTCATTGCTGCTGCACAAGTTAGATTGTTTTTTGAAGAAGGGATTTTGAGGGAAGTTATTGTGATTGTACAGTAAATTGTGATAAATTTCATGTAATTTATGAATATTAAGGATTTTAAAATAGACTTCTTCTTCTATTTGGCGAGAGGGGATGTATCCTCCTCCTTTAAAATAGACAGATGCACACAAACAAAACACATCCTGTTGTTTATTTCATCGATGACACTTGCTTGAAAATAAAACACAAAGAAAAATAATCCCCGGCGCTGTGGCATAAGGAAGCTGCTTAGGCGCTGTTTAGAAGGACCACCTAGAACTTTGATGCTGTTTATCTACTGAAAGAGGCGAATTAGAGCAGCGATCTTTAGCTCGACAAAATGAGCGGCTTAAGCAATTCTGGCTATTTTGGTAGAAAGACTTCGTCTAGAAGACTGCAAACGACTCTTGCACTCTAAAAAAAGGAAAAAGCTGGTGGCGCCATCTGTTTGAGGGATCAGTGGAGCGCTTTCATCGCTTTGCGATCGTTCTCCTTCCCTCATACTTTTCGCTAGAACTAGAACGGCGATACGATTGTTTAAATACTAAACTTCAATAGAAACCACCAGCACTGAAGCAACCCAAATAGCCAGCTCGTACTTTATAGCTGATTTAGGGCTGTTTAACGAAAAATCGTTCCGATGTCGTACTTTGTGGCTGATGAAGAGATAGACAGTACTTTGCGGAACTATGGAGCTTTTTAACAGGCACATGGTACTTTTTGGAACTTTGCGGCTGATTAGCACTATGTGTAGGGTTCATGATGGAACTTGAAGGCTTGTTAAGAAAGGGTACTGAACTTGGTGGAACTTTATAGCTTTTTAATGCATGACATCGGTACAAGGTGGCTCTTGTCAAAGTGTCAAAGACGGACGCCGGCAATAATCTCATTGCTGCTGCACAAGTTAGATTCGTTATTTGAAGAATGAATATTGAGTGAAGTGATTGTGAATTATCAGTAAATTGTTTAAAATTTTGTGTTATTCATCAATACAAAGGATTTAAAAATATACATATGTGTTTAAACGAAACAAATCTTGTTGTTTATTTCATCAATGACGCTTGCTTGAAAATAAAACACAAAGAAAAATAATCCCTGGCATCGTGGCATAAGGAAGCTGCTTAGGCGCTGTTTGAAAGACCCACCTAGAACTTTGATGCTGTTTATCTACTGCAAAAGGCGAATTAGAGCAGCGATCTTTAGCGTGCCAAAATGAGCTGCTTAAGCAATTCTGGCTATTTGGGAAGTGAGATTTGAGTAATGGTCGTTGGTGTTTTTTTACCTAAGTATCTGACCACACGACCATTCATATAGATTTTGCTTGGAAAGTTAGAAAGGTATATAGGTCATGATTAGATGAAACTTGTCGAAACACATCCCAAATAGCGCAAATGCGTAGAAAGATCGTACCTATTTCAGTATATTGAGCTACAGCCGGACTGAGCTACGTTCGTCGAACGCTCGAATTATCACATTCATCCGGTGTGAAAGAGCTATCAAACTTTGTTTGCGAGTTTCGCAGAATAGACGATGTGTAGAATCAGTTGACATATACCATTTACGCATGTTTACGAATGGTGTTATTCAATCGTCAGAAATATAAAAAAAAAAACTCACTATTATTACGATCAGAACTTTAAATAATGTCGACCCGATGGTATCCGATTTATCACGAGGCAATCCGCAACTGCGGGTATTTTTACCTAACTTCTGGCTGAAGCTAGTACGACCCGCGAATGAGCAGCCCGCAATGTTGTGCAGTTTGCCTGTTCCATGGAAATGACCCGGCATGATGTGAAACACTACTTGGAAAAAATATACAATGTTCCTGTGGTAAATGTTCGTACGCGGATTGCATTGGGTGGCACGAAAAGAGATTTGGTTTTGGGATACATCACTAAGGAGGAGGATACCAAATACGCCTATGTCACTTTGGTGTGTTTCATTATTCGTACCGATTAACTCAGTAACCATTAATAACCTAGTTTTTTTTTTATATATCTTTTCAAGCCAAGAACCAAGCAATTTACTTTCCGGACATTTTCCCAACGGACGCAAAGCAGAAGATAGAAAATGATAAAAAATCGCTGGAAGACGCCAAGAAAAACCACAAGAAGTTTCTAGATAAAAACAAAGATCGACCCGGTACGCCTGGTTGGTTTTCTATTTAGTAACCAGCACTTAGGAATTATCAGATTAGCAACCGAACTATGCCAGCAAGTTATGTAGTTCAAAACTAATAAAACTAATTTTATTACTTCATGTAGTTGTTCGTCAATATGAATTCGGTACTAGATTAATCAAACGAAGCGATGTTTAAGGTGATGAACGTGCCGGCCCCACTCGCATTAACTTCTGGTAGGTCTCAAAATCGATTGGGAGCTCCTCCAAGTGTTTCAACGTTCCCTGACACACCGAACATGCCCGAATATCATACAGAAATACGATCTGAAAAATACGATATCCTTCCAATTATTTTTGAATAATCAAATTGACTAACCTCCCCATATGCTACATACTTTAGGATGAGATGGACAGGGTCGGAACTTTCGGCCGAAACAAAGGTTACCGCATCGCAAACACTGTATAGTTGTTTTTCCACGCGCACATATGCATGCTGCTAGGCGGCGTGCTTCGGCTTCACGATCCTCCTGTGTAAATATTGGATCCGTTCGCGTGTTGTCCATTGGCGCATTTTTTTTCAGCATCGACGGTTTGTTTCGCAACATCACTGTTCTTATGATTCGAGTGCTATTCCAATAACAGATTAAGACTGGATATTTTAGAAGAGCCAGCGAGGGAACGCTCTTCTGCTGCAACTGCTGTCAACTGTACAACTGAAAATGGCGGCATACAATAGCGAGGATAAAATATGTACCTTCGACTCAATGTAAGGCATGTGTGTGAAAGAAGCGAAACGCATTCTAGAGTAGTGTGCGAATGAGACAATTGTTTATATTCAGTTCTATATCCATTGTCTAGTCTGCATCTAAACGTGTGCGAGCATTTCGTTGAACTTTCCTTTTCTTAAACGTGTCGCTTACAGTTGCTTTGACTTCTTGTGGTATGTGATCGATAACTCTTTCTTTGAATTTTGGTTCCATTTTTTCTGGCATTGCACTTGGAACATACAATGGGGTAGGGATAACCGGTAATTGCAGGTCAATCGAACGTTCTTTCCTGTATTGTGATAATAATCGAATAAGTAGAATGAAGTGAATAACACACAAAACAAAATCGTAAGGTGACTTACTTGACTTCAACTGATTCCCAGTTTCCGTAAGGATTTTTCGATTGTTCAATTTGTGCAGTAACTGCTACTTCGCCATGATCGATATTTTTATCTAATTCTTCTTTAATTTTACGGTTGTGTTTAAAAATCTGTGCCATGTTTTCGCGTCGAAGCCTTGCTGCGATTTCATCAGCATTTTCTAACTCGTACTTTGCCTCATGTTCTGCGATTTCCTTTTGCTTTTGCCATGCAACTTTTGATAGCGTTTCACACTCCTCCTTCTTCATAAAACCCTCTTTTGGAGTTTCCCAGATGGATTCGCCTGTTTTCACGTTCCAATAGTAGGGAACCCTTCATCAGTCTCAGCTTCCACCCACATCGATCCATTACCGACTTGTGCAATATTTTCGATGTGTCGTTTCTTAGATAATGTCTTTCCCTTGCCATTTTCTGTATCTTCTTCGCTCTCTGCGCCTGGCAGATACAATGGATCCGCTTCCCGTGCTTTTTTCGCTTTCGCAGGTCTGCTGTCAGCGTTTCCAGAGCTGCTTACAGACGGTCCAGGACGAGGGCTGATTTGACCGCACGCTTCTTGCACTTGTTCGAGTTTTTGCTTTTCGTATAACTCCCGCGAACTTATATCAGCTCCAGCGCTAAATCTTGCATGTAAGCCTTCATGGCAGCATCATTCATTTTCTTCAAATCTGCATCGATTTTGTTCTGCTCCTGCTGAGCTTTGTAGCTATTTCGACTTATCTCTGAAATACGCTTTTGTACGTTCATCTGATGTCGTTTTCCATTCTCGTGGAACTGAACACTCTGTAAAATATAGATAATGCAGATAAATAATTTTTGGCTTGCTTGTCGTATTGAAGTGCACATTAACACTGACGGATTTATTGTCGGCTATCCAACACTTGCAAAAGTCGCAGTACTTGCGATCATTCGATTTCCAGTAGTCAGCCCTTGAAAGAAAAATTAACGCATAGCACAAAAGAGAAGAAATGGATTTGTTTAGATTTTGTCGAAACGAGTCTGTAAACCATGTTACATACATTTTAGATCTGTTCCGGCTTTCTGAAGAGGTTATAGATGTAAAATTGCGTGTATTGTTCAGGCTGTGTAGAGGTGCAACTCTGTATTTGCAAAAAAAGCATCAACTATGACAACAAACAAGCAAATTAAACCTTATGCGACTTCCGAAGCTATCAATCAATTTAGGTAAACATTATAATTTTACACCTCGAAAAATGTTTTCGAGTAGTTTGCGGCCTTGCTTGACCCGCTAAACATCACGAGATTTCGAGTAGTATTTTTCTGCTAGAATATCCTTTAAGTTGGCAACCGGATACCCGGGTATTTTTTTCAGCTTCGAACTGCAATAACTTTTGATTCATTGCTTTTATTGACCTGAAATTTTCCGTAGCCTCCCAACTTTTAATTTATGATTTTTTGGTGCATAAGTTGTAATTTTAAACAGCCTGTAAGTATTTCATTTTGAATTTTTTTTAACTTTACCACGTAAGTTGGCAACCAGCATACCCGGGTATTCCATACATTTGTATGGAGAATGACGTTTCTCTTCTTCCTCTTTTCGTATTGTGCTTATTTTCGAGTCAAAATCAAGCGATTCCAAATTTCAATTTGAACGTTATTTTTATCAAAAATGAAAAAACTTAATGAATAAATGAAATAGAAGAGAATATATGGTCGGCATTACTTGCTTACAGCATTAAAATATAGAAAGCATTGTTTACCTATGAAAATCGTGAATTTTTACATCAAAACGTGTGGAATACCCGGGTATGCCGTTGCCAACTTACGTGTGTAAATCTGGTTGCCAACTCTACGGATATTGGGCCCTTTTCCCTTTTAAGATCCCGCCAAACATTGCAAGGGTTGCTAATAGTCCTGGCAAACATGGCGAGGGTTGGGAGCGGTATCATCTGCTCGAAATCAAAGTACCGTCTATCTCTTAATCAGCCACAAAGTACGACATCCCAAGCGCCACAGATTAAGCTTAAACGACTGGAAAATTGAATATCCATAGAAAAAAAATGAAAGCTCCACAGCTTCATGGTTTGATCAATAGATGGCGTATTACAACTCATCATTATATTGCTATCCTTTTCTTGCAATGTGTTTCGACAAGTTGCATTTTATTATGACCTATATAGCCTTCTAACTTTCTGAGCAAAAATCTATATAAATGGTCGTGTGGTTAGATACGTGGGTATCAACACCAATGACCATTGCTCAAATCTCAATTGCTTCAGTGCTGGTGGTTTCCGTTGGAGTTTAGTATTTAAACAATCGTATCGCCGTTCTAGTTTAGCGATGCATACTTCAATGCGAAACCATACAACAGTACAGAGGAATGGAAAGCTCTCCTCAAAAGCGATGAAGCTCAACTGGTTGGGTACCCACCAACAGATAGCGCCACCAGCTTTTTTGCTATTTTTAGAATGCATGAGTCGTTTGGCGTCTGCTAAACGAAGTCTTTCTATTTCCGTTAGGTAGAGAACTTGAGTCGTTTAGAACCGTTTAGTGGTCGTTTAGTGGATTTGTGGCATTGGGATCGGAACGATTTCTCGTTGTAAACTGCCCTAAATCAGCTATAAAGTACGAGCTGGCTATTTGGGGACAAAGCCTGCCCTGGCCAGCGCAGATTTTGCATGGTCTCCCGCGCGGGACTTCAGCGATTCCTGCGCAGGCCTGAGCCAGGGTTAGCGCCATCTGTGGCGAAATGGACGAACTATTTATGGCGGCGGAGCAAAAAAAAAATACGGTAAAAAAATTTAAAATTATTGGCGCTCATTTTCTCGTCCGCTTCTTCTCCCCCTCCTCACCCTGCCTTGCCTTACTTGCGCTTTGCCCGTGCCTTCCGCCGCCAGCTGATTGGTGTTGTGGTGTATGCGTTATTCATATATGTGCATTGCGGTTGTGTATTGTTATGGTGGGTGTTAGCATTATTCGGCCTCAGCACAATTTTCCGATCGAAAAAAATCGATAGGCGCTCACGTAAAACTGACAGTATAACTATTTCTTTCATAATCCTACATGAAGTCGATTCCCGTCGAGTTCAGTATTAGTGTAGGCAAACCATTTTTTGAATATTTAATAAATTATTTTTATCACCCCAAATATTGAAAAAGAACCAAAACATTAGCAACTTGCTTTTACATAAGTTTTCAAAACCATCAACCTTGATTTATGGAATTATTCTGATATTCGAATATTTCCGCAGCTCAATGCGTCGCGGTTTTCCCCATACAAAGCGGAACGATCGATTTTTTGTAGCATAGTTCATTTTGCTCGTGAGTGTCATGGTATACCAGTTTTCAAAATGACCAGTAAAATGAACACCTTGGCGGCGAAATGAGTGTCAAATGACACCAAAATGACAGCCGGATCGATCGAATTTTTTCGATCGAAAAATTGTGCTGAGGCCGATTAATTTGTGTGTGACCTTGAGACGATGCGGGAGAAGCTGTTTTGGGATTTAAAGTGTTATCGGTGTATTGATGGTTTATTTTATTTCGTGCCGCTGCTGATGAGACCATTCGATGCCCGTACCAATTGAGGGTGAAGAAGCCTATTTAAAAAAGCGTAGGAGAACGTCTAACACTAATCTATTTTTTTTTAATTTGAACATGTTAGATGCTTCTAAGCATCATGTAGCACAATGTATAGTGACAATAATTATTTTTTTTTAATGTGCCGAAATCTTTGCCGTGCCGACCCACGAATTCGCGCTTTCGTGGGTTCGTGCTTGCGTTCGCGCTTTTGCGGGTGCGTGCACGCGTACATGCATGCGTGCATGTGTGTGGGCGTGTGTGCGTGCGTGCGTGCGTGCGTGCTCGCGTGCGTGTGTGTGTAGTAAGTTCGGAAGTTAGTTACGGTCGCCATGTAATGTGATGAGCGGTGATGAGTTTTTACTGACATGAGTCGAGGTGGAATAATACATCGATCCAACGGATTTTCAGCACTTGATCGTCCAGGCGATCATAGAAACCTTTAGGAGGTTTCCCTTGCTGGAAACGTTGGAGTTTAGAAGCCTTACCTTGGGTAGGGGGACATAACTAAACTCTTGAAATAAGTTGGAAGGCGAAGTATTAGGAAGCGTAACGTCCTATCTTGGCAGTCCGAACGAATCTGACTTGCCACGGTCGGAATTGGTTTTATTTGTACTCAATAAGTTTCGTACATTTGGTTTTGGAATGTGTTTTTGACCTAATTAAAGGTTATTGATATGAGGTGCAATTTATACATTATATTGCAGTGAGGTGTCTATCATTATGTGCCTATGCTGCGTTTTTAGTGTTTTTACGAAGGTTCTGGAAAGTATAAACTGTTCTAGCTAAAGAACGGGTGCGTTCGTCGATCTTTGCCTACACCGCGCTTTTAGCAATAAGTTGCTATGCGTTCTCTGTTTGTCCACTTTGCTGCAGTAACGCTTGAATTGCTTATGTGCCCGTTTCGGTGTGTTTCGATAAATGTGTCTCGATGGTTTGTTCTATGGACGGCATGGTCTGGGTATGTTGCTATGGTGTGTATTGATTTGCTGATGTAATATAATGAATGTGTTGCAATAGTGTGATTTGGCTTTCCGAAGTGTGTTACAATGAGTCTATAGTTGATAGTGTGGTTTACAATAAGTTTTGTTTAGCAGATATGCTACATCTCCACCCTTTTTGAATAATGTACGATTGAGTTTATACGAAAGAGTGAATAATGCATTCACTAAAAATGTTTTAATCTGTTTTTATGTACTGTTGTGTTTTTTCTGTTTGATTGTGTTTTATAATGCAGTCCGTATTTGTAATTTCTACGACTGTAAATGGTCCTATATAAGCTGGATCTAATTTCTTCTATTTTCGTTTGTTAAATAGACATAATCTCTATTCGTATGTTAATTTGTTTACATTTTCATTCAATTTGCTTGACGTTGTAATTTGCTTGAATAAGTTTTTGTTTTGCAATTTCATGTGATTTTTGTAATTTAAACTTCATTTCATTGTAGTATTGTTTTATATTGTATAATGGCTCTACTTTTGTTTTGTATAATTCTTGTGGTAAATTAGCTTTCTTCCAAATATTAATTCAAAAGGTGTGAAATTAGTGGTGCTATGTACTGATGTGTTATAAACGAATTTGTAAAATTTAGTCCATTGATCCAGTCATCATGATGCTCATTGGTGTAACTTCGTAAGTATTCATTTAAACTTCTATGGTTTCGCTCTAAAGATCCTATTGTTTGTGGATGATATGCTGCTGCAAATGTTTGTTTGATTTGTATATTTTTGATATTTGTGCCAAAATTTCATTGTTATATTCAAGTCCTTGATCTGATCTCATTTCTAAAAAGTTTCCAAATGTAAGAATAAAATTTTCTACTAATGCTTTTGCTATAGTATTTGCTTCTTTGTTTGGAATCGGGATGATATGATATATTTCGATAATTCGCATTGGATCGTAACTGCGTATTGATTATTATTGCTGTTTTTGGTAAAGGGCCTACGGTATCAATCGTTATGATGTTAAAGGGTTTAGAGGGTGTTGTCGTCACAACAGTTTCCTCTTTAGTATGTTTTAAGATCTTATTAGTTGCGCATGCTTTACAACTTTTTACATACTTGATGATATCCGCTTTCATATTTTTCCATTTGAATTTATCCTTTATCTTACTATACAGCTTGAATTGTCCTATATGACCTCCTGATGGTGTTGTGTGGAAATTGGACATTATTTTGATCTGTTCTTCTGTATCTTCTACCAGTCTAGGTGGTGTAAATACGACGATGTGAACGTCTGTTATCATTTTGTTAATTATTTCTTTTATGGTCGACATTCAGTAAAATTCGAATAATCTGTCATTCGATGCAATTGCTAAATTTTTGTGTACTTTCTAGCGATTAGGCATGACTCATGCAGTACAAACTCTAGTGTTTGACTTTGCTTCGCAGAAGTTATGGGTATTTTAAATTTTCCCAGCGCTTTGTAATAATTGTGATTGTATATCACGAGCTCAATAAATTCATCTTTTCATTAATATTGATTTCATTTTCATCATTTAGTTGTATCAGATGGCCTGTCTGTTTCATACATGTTTTTGGATTATATTCTTCTATTATTTCTTCCTTTTCTTTTTGTTTTCTTTGTTTTCTACAACGTTGTTTTCTTTACCATAGCTCTAGTATTTACCATTAAGATAGGATTTGATATATCTGATTATTTTTAGGAATTGATGCTTTAAGCTCATCCGAATCAGTTACAATTCTGGATAAAGCATCTGCTACTACGTTGGTTTTACCTGCTAAAAATTCTATTTTAAAATCAAATTCTTCTAAATCTAGTCTCATTCTTGTTAGTTTAGATGTTGGGTTTTTCATACCAAACAGGTATACTAATGGCCTGTGATCTGTTTTTACGGTGAATTTTCTGCCGTATGGTTTGAAATAATTGATTGCCCAGTGAATTGCTGAAAGTTCCTTTTCTATGATAGGCTTATTCTTTTCTCCTTGCGTGAAACTTTTGCTTGCATACGCGATTGGGTGATCTTTTCCATCTGTGATTTGAGAAAGAACTGCTCCACATGCGACATCTGAAGCATCAGTTGTTAGTATGAATTCTTTAGTAAAATCCGGATACTTCAAGACTGCTGGAGACAAAAGGCTTTCTTTTAAACTATTAAATGCTTTTTGGCATTCATCTGTCCAAATAAACTTGACGTTTTTCTTAATTAGGTTATTTAAAGGTTTAGCAATTTTGGCAAAATTCTGTACAAATTTACGATAATAATTACAAAATGCAACGAATCTTCGTACTTCATCTGCATTTTGGGTATGGGAAAGTTTCTAATTGTTTCAAACTTAGAATCGTGGGTATACCTTTGTATGTTATCTTATGACCTAAATAAGTAACTTCTGTTTTGAAAAATGAACATTTTTCTGTATTTAATTTTTAATTGTAAGACCTTAACCTATCAAAAACCTTAACTGTGTTACTGATGTGCTGCCGTGCACTGCAGCCAGTAACGATTATATCGTCTATATATACAAATGCTAGCTCAGGAGTTAATCCTGCCATAGCGATAGCCATCATGCGTTGAAAGCTGTTGGGGCTAATGTTTAAACCGAACGGCATACTTTAAATTGTAATGCCCTGATCCGGTTGAAAAAGCTGTAAATTTTCTTGAATCATTTTCTAAAGGTATTTGATGGAATCCTGACATGAGATCAAGGGTACTAAAATTTTGCTCTCCCTAATGATCTAATATTGTATCAATTCTTGGCAATGGAAATTTATCTGGTATAACCTTTTGTTCAGCTGCTTGAAATCTACTACAAGTCTCCATTTTTTGTTGTCATCCGTTGATTTATTTGGAACCAATAATATAGGTGAGTTATATGGGGAGACTGAGTGTTCAATTATGTCATTCTTAAGCATTTTGTCTACCTGACTTGTATTTCATCAGCCTGTGAGTATATTTGTTTATAATTTGGTATATACGTAGGAATATTATCCTTAATTCAATTTTCTGAGGGTAAAAGTTATTTGTAGTAATTGGATCATCCTCTACGCAAAATATATCGTTATATTCAGTTACAATTTCTTCAAATTATAAATTTCCGTAGTGGGAATTTTATCTACTTTAATTTTTGTAATAGATTTTGCAATCTATTATTATTAATTTCTCCTACTTTGTTATTCACTTGTTTCACTTCATAATTTGCTAATGGTTCTGTAATGGGTTTAAATTCTGCGTTTGTTATGTAATATTTCTCTGCCTTGTATTGATGAATTTAATTAACTGATTATCCTTGAATAATAGTGCTACCACAAAATACTCCTGTTGAATTTCTTGTGCGAAGACTATGGTATCCTCTGTAATGTTTGGAAGGTATACTTTACGTACCACTTCACTTCTGATTGGTAAAATAAATCCTTTTCCATCATCTTCTTCGATGTTGTGTTGAATTTCTACACCCTGACACGTGAATGTAAGCATTTCTAAATGATAATTAATTGAACATCTGTATAGTTTGTAAAAGTCTTTTCTAATATGCCATCTGCTCCTATGTTGAATTCATCTGGAACTAATACAAAATCGTGTTCCAATTCTAGATTGTTGAAATATATAGTGCATGTTGTACTTCCTTTTGAACAAATTGGTGTGTTAGATATCCCTGTTAATGATATTGAATCTGAACGTATTGAGCCATGATTTTCTTTAACTTGCTTGCTTTGAATAAAGAAATTGATGCTCCTGTATCAACTAGTAATATTGATGTTTCATTATTGCAATGCTCAATCTAATCTTTATATAATCAACTCCATTTAGCTCTAATGAGTAAATTGATCTAGGTTTGAGTTGACTCCTGTTGGTCTAAAAAATTATTTTCCTCCACTATTTCTCCATTATTTTCCTTCCTGTATCTGAGCTGTAGTATGGTATATGTTTCGTTGTTGTTGCCCTGTTTCTCCATTTGTTATTGCCCTTAGGTTTTGTTTGGTCTGTTCTGATTACCATTGTAGTTGGAGTTGTATCTTTCATTATTGTATCCCTGAATAAATCTGTTGTTATAGCGAATATTATTTCGCTGATTGTTGTTGTAGTTGCTATTGTTATTATTTCGATTATTGAAGCTATTATTTCTATTATTATAGTAGTTTCTGTAGGGTTGGTTTGGATTTGGACCATAGTTGTTTTGATTATTCCTATTCTGATATGCTCGATTATATTTCTATTGTTAATTGAACCTTGATAAGCCAATATGTGTGCTTTATCCTGCCTAGATTCACATTCGTTCACTATTTTAGTCGCTTCGTTTATTGTAGCGAATTTTCCTATAATAAGAGCTGTTTTTGCTTCTCTATTGATGCCTTTTCGATTAATGAGTCTATACCCTCTTTTACTGCCAATTCACTTGCCACATCTGTTGGTATTTTCTTTTGTAAATAAAGTACTTTCAATTTCTCTGTGAGCTCTTCTATTTCGTTACATAATGACTTGGTATCCTTTGTTTTAATGCCTTCATGTTAGCAATGATCTTGCTTGGCTCTATTTTCTCCTCACATCGCGATTTGATATCTTCCGCCACTTCTTCTACCGTGGTTAAATTTGGTTTTTA
>NW_024427798.1:57500-62626 GCF_017562075.2 Anopheles merus
TCGAGACTGTCGCCGTCAACTAATAAACTGCTCCCCAGTTGGTCTGAGTCTGATCAATGATTGTTGATTTGCATTTGAGTCACCTGCGTTATACGCCTCACACACCTTCGCTGTTTCTTAATAATGAAACATTAACCATTTGAAAGCCATGAAACAATTTCTTCGGATGCATAAAAAATAACACCTTCCAGGGCGATGTTGAAGAGCAGACAGAACAGTCCGTCACCTTGTCTCAGAACCTGTGTTCGTCAACAGTACCCTGTGCGTTTCGAACGATTTCGACATCAAGCTTGATACTCTTTCCTTGCACTGCAGCTCGTTCATAGTGGCTTATACCATCCGGATCGACTTCCCAAGAAAGTGGTACCGCTGCAAGATTTTCTATAGCTCATACCGAACTAATGTTTTGTAGGATGCCTGACATCGATGAATAGGTCAGTGATGGATTTGCCTTTGTAGCTAGGGACGCATACGTGCAGAACAGGAGATCTGGGATCTGGGGCACGATCTTGTGGTGGCATTAAAGACTGTGATGGCACGAAAACTCGAGCATTCAGCTTGTCGTCTGTTTTTTTTTAATTAAATGTCATGGGTGAACGAAACCCAGCGTCCACTCGTTTCTAGCAGTTCTTTCTGTTCCCAGGTTCTTATAATCATGAATGCACAAACCATCGAGGGTAAGCCTCACGGCTCTGTATTGAAGAGCTTGGCCTCTAGCTCATCACTGCCAGCAGACTTATTGCTCTTAAACTGCTTGATAGATGGCGAAATTACCTTGTCGTCTATACAGTTACTGTTGCTGGTGTATTGATGTTTCCCATTCAAACAGGAATTTCGATTCGAGCCAAATTCGCAATTCGGTTTCATAAATGTGTTTCTATCATGTCTATTTGGCGTACCGTCCTATGTGGACATGCGGCCTATAAGACTTTCGAGACTGAATTCATTACTACGCAGCTGGATAGTCAAACCTTGCTACGGGGGAACGGTCCATTCTAAGCTTGAAACTCATGACGGGCATGTTATTGAATCGTTCGAGTTGATGACTGTACCACGGGATCGCACCTTCGTGTTCTATCGTGTTACAGGTTCCTTTCAAGACTGATACCATCCTAAACTTTTTTTTGATTTATCTGATTAACAAATTTAGAAATCAACTTATCTGGATATCTAAAGATGTTATCACATTTTAAATTTATTTTACATCACACAAATAAAAAATCATTGTATGTTGCAGCAAATCCCATTGACAGAACTAATTGTCCTCCTTTGCACACAAACTACCATCAATAGGTTCAACCCGGTATTGAATTTAACTAACTTTCCGTTCCATCTACATTAACTGAATTTAAGTTAACTTAACCAAATATACACGAAGCAAATGGGATGGTCACGTGGTACATTCGTCAACTCGAACGACTCAATAATACGCCCGTAATGGGTTCAAGCCTGGAATGGATCGTCTCCCCCGTAGTAAGGACTGACTATGCGGCTATGTGGTATTGAATGAAGTCTTGAAAGCCTGTATAGCCGGCATGTCCTCGTAGGATGTTTACACCAATCAGAAAAGAAGAAGAAGAACACGATGCAAAATGATTTAATTTTTGCTAAAGTTTTCAACTCAACTGTTCATCAATCATCATTGTGTGTCCGATAAGATTTTTATCAACCGCAATGTTCTTAGAACACGAAATCAATCTGTGCACTGCTTTCATTCATGAAGGCAGAGTACAGTTGATCGTAATGATTGTCCATCTTCCATCAAAAGACACAGGGACCGCCAATGGCGTACGGGAAAGTTCGCTGGTGGTTCCTGTAGACCGCTATAGGACTGAACGTGTTAATCTGTGCTCTACCTTCTGCAGGATTTTATTGTATAAAAATGTAATTTGACTGAATCAAACACCGTAGCTCTATGATTAACAACTTGCATTCTGTTAACATTCACGGTTTTGCTTTGAGTGTTAAATGTAAATTGATAATCACTGGTTTTTGAGTTTCATAATTATAGATGATGAGGCTTGCAGCACTTGGACGCTAATGTTTATATTCAGGAAACGGCACACTGGCGCCTAGGTGGCAACAATTTGAAGCTATCGTTGATCTCATCAACGTAGGTGGATCGTAAAATTACAGGAATTATTTGTCTTGAATGTGTGATAGGCGTACCATAATATCAAAATCTACTGTTGTTTGTTTAAGTGTGTGGATTTCTCTTCAACACATCAAAGAAATAAGTGTGTATGTGTTTGTCCCATAATGCATCCATCTCAGTTTGAAAGATTGAATTGGACAGGTGGGTTATTTTGAATATTCCTCTTCCTGCATTACTTGATACCTGAAAAACATAAACAATATGTAGTGAACATCAACCAAACTAAGAAGGGACGCAGGTCTTTTTTTAAAAGATTTAATGAGTGTGATATTGAATGAGTGTAATACCGTTTGTTACGCATAATCTTGGGGAAGCAGGTGAAAATGTTTAACGGGAATTTGGAGAGTTCTAGAATAGAGAATGAACTGTGGAGAGGTGAGCTTCGGCTGTGGAGAGAAGAACTTCGGCTGTGTAGAGACATTAAAGAGCAAAAATTGAAACCTATGAATTTTTAGTAGCAATAAAGAACTCATTGAAATAAGAGCTATCGAAACACCGTTTTTTAAACGACAGCGTTGTAATTGTGTTTATGACATGTTGCTAAATTTAACATCGTATAAAAGCCAATCGGAATTAATCTCCTTTTCTATGATATTTTCCATGAATTTTTCAAGGCGATGTCGAACATGCATTTGTATAAATAATCATCGTCATCATCATTATCCATTGCCATAATCACTTCATTTCCAGTTATATGCCGATATATGATTACGCTAAAGCATCTGAATAAAGTCGTTAATCGAATTGCGATTTTGTTTCGCTTGCTAAGGAATCACACACGTCCTTGGCTGATTTCGGAAAGTAAAGTAGAGAATTCGATGGTTGTTAAGATTTAATTCCTGCCGGAGCACTTCGTACGTTCTTTATTGAAACTCTCATTCACAGTACGTTACTGCGATGTATGTTCTTCTTTTTTTCTTTGTACATTTTTTTTTTGTAGTGCCTGTGGGCCTGTCCATCCCACCAACCCTATTGCGTTCGGCTTCTACAACTGGACGTTTAGTTACCTGTACTTGCTTGGTCCATTCATAACGTACATCTCCTAACACTCCTTGAAACGGGATACTTCACATGCCCACCGTTTTTTTTTTAGGTGCGAGATGAGCGACCTTTTTCCTTATGTCTTCTTGAGTTGTTTCGTTGTTTTAAAAGCTATAGGTAAAATAAAAACGGTCGGTTAATTTATTTGCTAACAGCTGTGAAATATATCGATGTGCGATTAAATACTCACCAAAAAGAATGGATCTTCATCTGTATTCATCTTCATACTGTATGGATCTCCATCTGTGTTGCCGTTTGATGCTCTTGAAGTTATTAGATTGGATCACGCTGGTCAAGGATTCATTACACAATGAAAAAGATACATTGGTTTATGGTTAGTACAACAAAACACATTTGTACAAAAAATGTCCTTCAACTACCAAACTGTTCGCGTTTGGAATTGGTCAGACGAAAGCACCATTTTTGCAAATATCGACATGCCTTTTCTTTCCGCAGCTCGATTCACCTCAACACACGTTTGTTCAACACCCAAGCAATTCAATTGATACACAAAACTTGGCCCAGCACCAGTTAAAACAGTTTCAACGGCTTTAAAATATATTCCACAAAAAAAAAAACAAATACAATTCCATCAACCAGATCGAATCCGAACGGTTGAAAATAACTGCTAGATCAAAACAGCCGTCAGCAAAAAGTGTCCGAGTACGGTGCCGTGTACGAAGAAGAGCAACCAATGAGAAACACACCGTCTCCGTAACCCGTCACCATAACGGCGTCGCCGTAACAGCGTCACCGTACGGCGTCACCCCGTTGCCATGGTAGTAGCGTTACGCGCTAAGGAAAATTTATATTATACTAGATAATTACATTGCGCTTATGGGCAATTTAGCTTATCCGCTCCGTTATGCATGATTACAATTTATTATCCTGATCTATCTATCGCATTATGCGTACGTGACTTTTTGCGTACATTAGGTAACATCGTCCTTCCATGTGTATTATACTACTGCGCAATTGGATGAACTATATTAAATTTTCCCTATTTATCTAGTTGGTTCGGATTAGAACATATTGCACTTTTATGTCTAATATTGTGTGCATCTAATTACAGTAATTTATGTTCTGATAATGTTTAATCTAAAAATTTTATGCTTGTAAAAACTATTTCGTTTGAGTGTGTTGGTGAATACGATCACGCCAATTATCATGCTATTTCATTCTATCATTAGCTGTTTCATTCTAGCCTTAGTGCGGTTGTGTCTAGGATGTAATGAATTACTGCAGTTATTATAGCGGATGTTATACTAATAATTGTGTCTTTGCTATTTAATCTAATTCTAATTGCTAAGCTAATAGTGTCGGGTGTCGAACCTATGCTACACTCCCCGTTTTTGTGAATAACGTAAGAGAGTGAATGAGCGAAGAATTGCGTTATTCATTAGTTCTTGATTAATCTGTTTATGTACTGTTGTAGTCTTTTGCGTATGACTCTTTTTCATTATTTTCAACTTTTCTGTCACTTGTTATCCATTTAGGTGGATCAAACAAAATTATCTCGTAACCGAAAATTGCTGTGTCTACTATTTCCTTTATGGTTAATTGAGAGTAATATTCGAATAGTTTGTCCTCAATTGATATGCTAACTGTCTCGGTTAAATTTCTTAGCAATTTGGCATATATCTAGAAGAGCAAGTTCTATTCTTGACTTCCATTTTGGCCTTTAGAATTGTTAAGAGGGATAACCCTTTTTCAAGTTGCTTATTATAGTTGTGACTACATACTTTGATTTCTATTCCATTTTTTTAACTTCTGACTTAATTTTCAAAATTATTAACCTCTGGGTCTATCTGTCTTCCAAAATACTTGATTAGTTTTCTTCTTTATTTCTTTCCAGCTGTTGGTGTATCCTTTACTTTCTTTTGCGCCTTTACCATTGCTCTTGTGTTAACTACCATAATTGAATTGTTTT
>NW_024427799.1:0-62564 GCF_017562075.2 Anopheles merus
TTCAAAAAGCACCCATTCCAGTGACCATGCTTGAAATTTTGACCAAAACACAAAGTCGTCAAATCTTGTTTTCAACACATGGGACCTCAAGGCACATCAAACCAAAGCGATTGGTATCAATTGGATGGTTTTCGCGAGAAAAAAGTTTCATGGTGGGTCATCGTCGTCCCCCCTATGGATTTGGAGACTTTACCAAAACCTTCAACTTCAGAGGCCATTTACTATATGTTCCTTCGCTCTGATCTTGAATCCAAGAAAATTTTTTGTCCCAAAATTTAATTTCCTTTCCAACGGTGAAAAAATTACGTCTCTAGCTCTTCTGGTTCAAAAGTTATGGCCGTTTAAAGTTGGACCGTTTTTCTTCCAAATGCACCCATTCCAGTGACCATGCTTGAAATTTTGACCAAAACACAAAGTCGTCAAATCTTGTTTTTACAACATGGGACCTCAAGGCACATCAAACCAAAGCGATTGGTATCAATTTGGATGGTTTTTCGCGCGAGAAAAAGTTTCATGGTGGGTCATCGTCCCCCTATGGGATTTGGAGACTTTACCAAAACCTTCAACTTCAGAGGCCATTTACTATATGTTCCTTCGCTCTGATCTTGAATCCAAGAAATTTTTCGTGTCCCAAAATTTAATTTCCTTTCCAACGGTGAAAAAATTACGTCTCTAGCTCTTCTGGTTCAAAGTTATGGCCGTTTAAAGTTGGACCGTTTTCTTCCAAAAGCACCCATTCCAGTGACCATGCTTGAAATTTTGACCAAACACAAAGTCGTCAAATCTTGTTTTTAACAACATGGGACCTCAAGGCACATCAAACCAAAGCGATTGTATCAATTTGGATGGTTTTCGCGAGAAAAAAGTTTCATGGTGGTCATCGTCCCCCCTAGGGATTTGGAGACTTTACCAAAACCTTCAACTTCAGAGGCCATTTACTATATGTTCCTTCGCTCTGATCTTGAATCCAAGAAAATTTTCGTGTCCCAAATTTAATTTCCTTTCCAACGGTGAAAAAATTACGTCTCTAGCTCTTCTGGTTCAAAAGTTATGGCCGTTTAAAGTTGGACCGTTTTTTTCTTCCAAATGCACCCATCCCAGTGACCATGCTTGAAATTTTGACCAAAACCAAAGTCGTCAAATCTTGTTTTAACAACATGGGACCTCAAGGCACATCAAACCAAAGCGATTGGTATCAATTTGGATGGTTTTCGCGAGAAAAAGTTTCATGGTGGGTCATCGTCCCCCCTATGGGATTTGGAGACTTTACCAAAACCTTCAACTTCAGAGGCCATTTACTATATGTTCCTTCGCTCTGATCTTGAATCCAAGAAATTTTCGTGTCCCAAAATTTAATTTCCTTTCCAACGGTGAAAAAATTACGTCTCTAGCTCTTCTGGTTCAAAAGTTATGGCCGTTTAAAGTTGGACCGTTTTTTTCTTCTTCCAAATGCACCCATTCCAGTGACCATGCTTGAAATTTTGACCAAAACACAAAGTCGTCAAATCTTGTTTTTCAACAACATGGGACCTCAAGGCACATCAAACCAAAGCGATTGGTATCAATTTGGATGGTTTTTCGCGAGAAAAAAGTTTCATGGTGGGTCATCGTCCCCCCTATGGGATTTGGAGACTTTACCAAAACCTTCAACTTCAGAGGCCATTTACTATATGTTCCTTCGCTCTGATCTTGAATCCAAGAAAATTTTCGTGTCCCAAAATTTAATTTCCTTTCCAACGGTGAAAAATTACGTCTCTAGCTCTTCTGGTTCAAAAGTTATGGCCGTTTAAAGTTGGACCGTTTTCTTCCAAAATGCACCCATTCCAGTGACCATGCTTGAAATTTGACCAAAACACAAAGTCGTCAAATCTTGTTTTTAACAACATGGGACCTCAAGGCACATCAAACCAAAGCGATTGGTATCAATTTGGATGGTTTTCGCGAGAAAAAAGTTTCATGGTGGGTCATCGTCCCCCCTATGGGATTTGGAGACTTTACCAAAACCTTCAACTTCAGAGGCCATTTACTATATGTTCCTTCGCTCTGATCTTGAATCCAAGAAAATTTTCGTGTCCCAAATTTAATTTCCTTTCCAACGGTGAAAAAATTACGTCTCTAGCTCTTCTGGTTCAAAAGTTATGGCCGTTTAAAGTTGGACCGTTTTTCTTCCAAAATGCACCCATTCCAGTGACCATGCTTGAAATTTTGACCAAAACACAAAGTCGTCAAATCTTGTTTTTATTAACATGGGACCTCAAGGCACATCAAACCAAAGCGATTGGTATCAATTTGGATGGTTTTTTCGCGAGAAAAAAGTTTCATGGTGGGTCATCGTCCCCCCTATGGGATTTGGAGACTTTACCAAACCTTCAACTTCAGAGGCCATTTACTATATTTTCCTTCGCTCTGATCTTGAATCCAAGAAATTTTTCGTGTCCCAAAATTTAATTTCCTTTCCAACGGTGAAAAAATTACGTCTCTAGCTCTTCTGGTTCAAAAGTTATGGCCGTTTAAAGTTGGACCGTTTTTCTTTCCAAAATGCACCCATTCCAGTGACCATGCTTGAAATTTTGACCAAAACACAAAGTCGTCAAATCTTGTTTTTTCAACAACATGGGACCTCAAGGCACTCAAACCAAAGCGATTGGTATCAATTTGGATGGTTTTCGCGAGAAAAAAGTTTCATGGTGGGTCATCGTCCCCCCTATGGGATTTGGAGACTTTACCAAAACCTTCAACTTCAGAGGCCATTTACTATGTTCCTTCGCTCTGATCTTGAATCCAAGAAAATTTTCGTGTCCCAAAATTTAATTTCCTTTCCAACGGTGAAAAAATTACGTCTCTAGCTCTTCTGGTTCAAAAGTTATGGCCGTTTAAAGTTGGACCGTTTTTCTTCCAAATGCACCCATTCCAGTGACCATGCTTGAAATTTTGACCAAACCACAAAGTCGTCAAATCTTGTTTTCACAACATGGGACCTCAAGGCACATCAAACCAAAGCGATTGGTATCAATTTGGATGGTTTTCGCGAGAAAAAAGTTTCATGGTGGGTCATCGTCCCCCCTATGGGATTTGGAGACTTTACCAAAACCTTCAACTTCAGAGGCCATTTACTATATGTTCCTTCGCTCTGATCTTGAATCCAAGAAAATTTTCGTGTCCCAAAATTTAATTTCCTTTCCAACGGTGAAAAATTACGTCTCTAGCTCTTCTGGTTCAAAAGTTATGGCCGTTTAAAGTTGGACCGTTTTTCTTCCAAAATGCACCCATTCCAGTGACCATGCTTGAAATTTTGACCAAACACAAAGTCGTCAAATCTTGTTTTCAACAACATGGGACCTCAAGGCACATCAAACCAAAGCGATTGGTATCAATTTGGATGGTTTTTCGCGAGAAAAAAGTTTCATGGTGGGTCATCGTCCCCCCTATGGGATTTGGAGACTTTACCAAAACCTTCAACTTCAGAGGCCATTTACTATATGTTCCTTCGCTCTGATCTTGAATCCAAGAAAATTTTCGTGTCCCAAAATTTAATTTCCTTTCCAACGGTGAAAAATTACGTCTCTAGCTCTTCTGGTTCAAAAGTTATGGCCGTTTAAAGTTGGACCGTTTTTCTTCCAAATGCACCCATTCCAGTGACCATGCTTGAAATTTTGACCAAAACACAAAGTCGTCAAATCTTGTTTTTAACATCATGGGACCTCAAGGCACATCAAACCAAAGCAATTGGTATCAATTTGGATGGTTTTCGCGAGAAAAAAGTTTCATGGTGGGTCATCGTCCCCCCTATGGGATTTGGAGACTTTACCAAACCTTCAACTTCAGAGGCCATTTACTATATGTTCCTTCGCTCTGATCTTGAATCCAAGAAAATTTTCGTGTCCCAAATTTAATTTCCTTTCCAACGGTGAAAAAATTACGTCTCTAGCTCTTCTGGTTCAAAAGTTATGGCCGTTTAAAGTTGGACCGTTTTTCTTCCAAAATGCACCCATTCCAGTGACCATGCTTGAAATTTTGACCAAAACACAAAGTCGTCAAATCTTGTTTTTAACAACATGGGACCTCAAGGCACATCAAACCAAAGCGATTGGTATCAATTTGGATGGTTTTCGCGAGAAAAAAGTTTCATGGTGGGTCATCGTCCCCCCTATGGGATTTGGAGACTTTACCAAAACCTTCAACTTCAGAGGCCATTTACTATATGTTCCTTCGCTCTGATCTTGAATCCAAGAAAATTTTCGTGTCCCAAAATTTAATTTCCTTTCCAACGGTGAAAAAATTACGTCTCTAGCTCTTCTGGTTCAAAAGTTATGGCCGTTTAAAGTTGGACCGTTTTTCTTCCAAAATGCACCCATTCCAGTGACCATGCTTGAAATTTTGACCAAACACAAAGTCGTCAAATCTTGTTTTTACAACATGGGACCTCAAGGCACATCAAACCAAAGCGATTGGTATCAATTTGGATGGTTTTCGCGAGAAAAAAGTTTCATGGTGGGTCATCGTCCCCCCTATGGGATTTGGAGACTTTACCAAAACCTTCAACTTCAGAGGCCATTTACTATATGTTCCTTCGCTCTGATCTTGAATCCAAGAAATTTTCGTGTCCCAAAATTTAATTTCCTTTCCAACGGTGAAAAAATTACGTCTCTAGCTCTTCTGGTTCAAAAGTTATGGCCGTTTAAAGTTGGACCGTTTTTCTTCCAAAATGCACCCATTCCAGTGACCATGCTTGAAATTTTGACCAAAACACAAAGTCGTCAAATCTTGTTTTTTTTTAACATGGGACCTCAAGGCACATCAAACCAAAGCAATTGGTATCAATTTGGATGGTTTTCGCGAGAAAAAAGTTTCATGGTGGGTCATCGTCCCCCCTATGGGATTTGGAGACTTTACCAAAACCTTCAACTTCAGAGGCCATTTACTATATGTTCCTTCGCTCTGATCTTGAATCCAAGAAAATTTTCGTGTCCCAAAATTTAATTTCCTTTCCAACGGTGAAAAAATTACGTCTCTAGCTCTTCTGGTTCAAAAGTTATGGCCGTTTAAAGTTGGACCGTTTTTTCTTCCAAAATGCACCCATTCCAGTGACCATGCTTGAAATTTTGACCAAAACACAAAGTCGTCAAATCTTGTTTTTAACAACATGGGACCTCAAGGCACATCAAACCAAAGCGATTGGTATCAATTTGGATGGTTTTCGCGAGAAAAAAGTTTCATGGTGGGTCATCGTCCCCCCTATGGGATTTGGAGACTTTACCAAAACCTTCAACTTCAGAGGCCATTTACTATATGTTCCTTCGCTCTGATCTTGAATCCAAGAAATTTTCGTGTCCCAAAATTTAATTTCCTTTCCAACGGTGAAAAAATTACGTCTCTAGCTCTTCTGGTTCAAAAGTTATGGCCGTTTAAAGTTGGACCGTTTTTCTTCCAAAATGCACCCATTCCAGTGACCATGCTTGAAATTTTGACCAAAACACAAAGTCGTCAAATCTTGTTTTTATTAACATGGGACCTCAAGGCACATCAAACCAAAGCGATTGGTATCAATTTGGATGGTTTTCGCGAGAAAAAAGTTTCATGGTGGGTCATCGTCCCCCCTATGGGATTTGGAGACTTTACCAAAACCTTCAACTTCAGAGGCCATTTACTATATGTTCCTTCGCTCTGATCTTGAATCCAAGAAAATTTTCGTGTCCCAAAATTTAATTTCCTTTCCAACGGTGAAAAAATTACGTCTCTAGCTCTTCTGGTTCAAAAGTTATGGCCGTTTAAAGTTGGACCGTTTTTCTTCCAAAATGCACCCATTCCAGTGACCATGCTTGAAATTTTGACCAAAACACAAAGTCGTCAAATCTTGTTTTTATTAACATGGGACCTCAAGGCACATCAAACCAAAGCGATTGGTATCAATTTGGATGGTTTTCGCGAGAAAAAAGTTTCATGGTGGGTCATCGTCCCCCCTATGGGATTTGGAGACTTTACCAAAACCTTCAACTTCAGAGGCCATTTACTATATGTTCCTTCGCTCTGATCTTGAATCCAAGAAAATTTTCGTGTCCCAAAATTTAATTTCCTTTCCAACGGTGAAAAATTACGTCTCTAGCTCTTCTGGTTCAAAAGTTATGGCCGTTTAAAGTTGGACCGTTTTTCTTCCAAAATGCACCCATTCCAGTGACCATGCTTGAAATTTTGACCAAAACACAAAGTCGTCAAATCTTGTTTTTAACAACATGGGACCTCAAGGCACATCAAACCAAAGCGATTGGTATCAATTTGGATGGTTTTCGCGAGAAAAAAGTTTCATGGTGGGTCATCGTCCCCCCTATGGGATTTGGAGACTTTACCAAAACCTTCAACTTCAGAGGCCATTTACTATATGTTCCTTCGCTCTGATCTTGAATCCAAGAAAATTTTCGTGTCCCAAAATTTAATTTCCTTTCCAACGGTGAAAAAATTACGTCTCTAGCTCTTCTGGTTCAAAAGTTATGGCCGTTTAAAGTTGGACCGTTTTTCTTCCAAAATGCACCCATTCCAGTGACCATGCTTGAAATTTTGACCAAAACACAAAGTCGTCAAATCTTGTTTTTATTAACATGGGACCTCAAGGCACATCAAACCAAAGCGATTGGTATCAATTTGGATGGTTTTCGCGAGAAAAAAGTTTCATGGTGGGTCATCGTCCCCCCTATGGGATTTGGAGACTTTACCAAAACCTTCAACTTCAGAGGCCATTTACTATATGTTCCTTCGCTCTGATCTTGAATCCAAGAAAATTTTCGTGTCCCAAAATTTAATTTCCTTTCCAACGGTGAAAAAATTACGTCTCTAGCTCTTCTGGTTCAAAAGTTATGGCCGTTTAAAGTTGGACCGTTTTTCTTCCAAAATGCACCCATTCCAGTGACCATGCTTGAAATTTTGACCAAAACACAAAGTCGTCAAATCTTGTTTTAACAACATGGGACCTCAAGGCACATCAAACCAAAGCGATTGGTATCAATTTGGATGGTTTTCGCGAGAAAAAAGTTTCATGGTGGGTCATCGTCCCCCCTATGGGATTTGGAGACTTTACCAAAACCTTCAACTTCAGAGGCCATTTACTATATGTTCCTTCGCTCTGATCTTGAATCCAAGAAAATTTTCGTGTCCCAAAATTTAATTTCCTTTCCAACGGTGAAAAAATTACGTCTCTAGCTCTTCTGGTTCAAAAGTTATGGCCGTTTAAAGTTGGACCGTTTTTCTTCCAAAATGCACCCATTCCAGTGACCATGCTTGAAATTTTGACCAAAACACAAAGTCGTCAAATCTTGTTTTTAACAACATGGGACCTCAAGGCACATCAAACCAAAGCGATTGGTATCAATTTGGATGGTTTTCGCGAGAAAAAAGTTTCATGGTGGGTCATCGTCCCCCCTATGGGATTTGGAGACTTTACCAAAACCTTCAACTTCAGAGGCCATTTACTATATGTTCCTTCGCTCTGATCTTGAATCCAAGAAATTTTCGTGTCCCAAAATTTAATTTCCTTTCCAACGGTGAAAAAATTACGTCTCTAGCTCTTCTGGTTCAAAAGTTATGGCCGTTTAAAGTTGGACCGTTTTTCTTCCAAAATGCACCCATTCCAGTGACCATGCTTGAAATTTTGACCAAAACACAAAGTCGTCAAATCTTGTTTTTAACAACATGGGACCTCAAGGCACATCAAACCAAAGCGATTGGTATCAATTTGGATGGTTTTCGCGAGAAAAAAGTTTCATGGTGGGTCATCGTCCCCCCTATGGGATTTGGAGACTTTACCAAAACCTTCAACTTCAGAGGCCATTTACTATATGTTCCTTCGCTCTGATCTTGAATCCAAGAAAATTTTCGTGTCCCAAAATTTAATTTCCTTTCCAACGGTGAAAAAATTACGTCTCTAGCTCTTCTGGTTCAAAAGTTATGGCCGTTTAAAGTTGGACCGTTTTTCTTCCAAAATGCACCCATTCCAGTGACCATGCTTGAAATTTTGACCAAAACACAAAGTCGTCAAATCTTGTTTTTAACAACATGGGACCTCAAGGCACATCAAACCAAAGCGATTGGTATCAATTTGGATGGTTTTCGCGAGAAAAAAGTTTCATGGTGGGTCATCGTCCCCCCTATGGGATTTGGAGACTTTACCAAAACCTTCAACTTCAGAGGCCATTTACTATATGTTCCTTCGCTCTGATCTTGAATCCAAGAAAATTTTCGTGTCCCAAAATTTAATTTCCTTTCCAACGGTGAAAAAATTACGTCTCTAGCTCTTCTGGTTCAAAAGTTATGGCCGTTTAAAGTTGGACCGTTTTTCTTCCAAAATGCACCCATTCCAGTGACCATGCTTGAAATTTTGACCAAAACACAAAGTCGTCAAATCTTGTTTTTAACAACATGGGACCTCAAGGCACATCAAACCAAAGCGATTGGTATCAATTTGGATGGTTTTCGCGAGAAAAAAGTTTCATGGTGGGTCATCGTCCCCCCTATGGGATTTGGAGACTTTACCAAAACCTTCAACTTCAGAGGCCATTTACTATATGTTCCTTCGCTCTGATCTTGAATCCAAGAAAATTTTCGTGTCCCAAAATTTAATTTCCTTTCCAACGGTGAAAAATTACGTCTCTAGCTCTTCTGGTTCAAAAGTTATGGCCGTTTAAAGTTGGACCGTTTTTCTTTCCAAAATGCACCCATTCCAGTGACCATGCTTGAAATTTTGACCAAAACACAAAGTCGTCAAATCTTGTTTTATTAACATGGGACCTCAAGGCACATCAAACCAAAGCGATTGGTATCAATTTGGATGGTTTTCGCGAGAAAAAAGTTTCATGGTGGGTCATCGTCCCCCCTATGGGATTTGGAGACTTTACCAAAACCTTCAACTTCAGAGGCCATTTACTATATGTTCCTTCGCTCTGATCTTGAATCCAAGAAAATTTTCGTGTCCCAAAATTTAATTTCCTTTCCAACGGTGAAAAAATTACGTCTCTAGCTCTTCTGGTTCAAAAGTTATGGCCGTTTAAAGTTGGACCGTTTTTCTTCCAAAATGCACCCATTCCAGTGACCATGCTTGAAATTTTGACCAAAACACAAAGTCGTCAAATCTTGTTTTAACAACATGGGACCTCAAGGCACATCAAACCAAAGCGATTGGTATCAATTTGGATGGTTTTCGCGAGAAAAAAGTTTCATGGTGGGTCATCGTCCCCCCTATGGGATTTGGAGACTTTACCAAAACCTTCAACTTCAGAGGCCATTTACTATATGTTCCTTCGCTCTGATCTTGAATCCAAGAAAATTTTCGTGTCCCAAAATTTAATTTCCTTTCCAACGGTGAAAAAATTACGTCTCTAGCTCTTCTGGTTCAAAAGTTATGGCCGTTTAAAGTTGGACCGTTTTTCTTCCAAAATGCACCCATTCCAGTGACCATGCTTGAAATTTTGACCAAAACACAAAGTCGTCAAATCTTGTTTTTAACAACATGGGACCTCAAGGCACATCAAACCAAAGCGATTGGTATCAATTTGGATGGTTTTCGCGAGAAAAAAGTTTCATGGTGGGTCATCGTCCCCCCTATGGGATTTGGAGACTTTACCAAAACCTTCAACTTCAGAGGCCATTTACTATATGTTCCTTCGCTCTGATCTTGAATCCAAGAAAATTTTCGTGTCCCAAAATTTAATTTCCTTTCCAACGGTGAAAAAATTACGTCTCTAGCTCTTCTGGTTCAAAAGTTATGGCCGTTTAAAGTTGGACCGTTTTTTCTTCCAAAATGCACCCATTCCAGTGACCATGCTTGAAATTTTGACCAAAACACAAAGTCGTCAAATCTTGTTTTTATTAACATGGGACCTCAAGGCACATCAAACCAAAGCGATTGGTATCAATTTGGATGGTTTTCGCGAGAAAAAAGTTTCATGGTGGGTCATCGTCCCCCCTATGGGATTTGGAGACTTTACCAAAACCTTCAACTTCAGAGGCCATTTACTATATGTTCCTTCGCTCTGATCTTGAATCCAAGAAAATTTTCGTGTCCCAAAATTTAATTTCCTTTCCAACGGTGAAAAATTACGTCTCTAGCTCTTCTGGTTCAAAAGTTATGGCCGTTTAAAGTTGGACCGTTTTTCTTCCAAAATGCACCCATTCCAGTGACCATGCTTGAAATTTTGACCAAAACACAAAGTCGTCAAATCTTGTTTTTAACAACATGGGACCTCAAGGCACATCAAACCAAAGCGATTGGTATCAATTTGGATGGTTTTCGCGAGAAAAAAGTTTCATGGTGGGTCATCGTCCCCCCTATGGGATTTGGAGACTTTACCAAAACCTTCAACTTCAGAGGCCATTTACTATATGTTCCTTCGCTCTGATCTTGAATCCAAGAAAATTTTCGTGTCCCAAAATTTAATTTCCTTTCCAACGGTGAAAAAATTACGTCTCTAGCTCTTCTGGTTCAAAAGTTATGGCCGTTTAAAGTTGGACCGTTTTTCTTCCAAAATGCACCCATTCCAGTGACCATGCTTGAAATTTTGACCAAAACACAAAGTCGTCAAATCTTGTTTTTATTAACATGGGACCTCAAGGCACATCAAACCAAAGCGATTGGTATCAATTTGGATGGTTTTCGCGAGAAAAAAGTTTCATGGTGGGTCATCGTCCCCCCTATGGGATTTGGAGACTTTACCAAAACCTTCAACTTCAGAGGCCATTTACTATATGTTCCTTCGCTCTGATCTTGAATCCAAGAAAATTTTCGTGTCCCAAAATTTAATTTCCTTTCCAACGGTGAAAAAATTACGTCTCTAGCTCTTCTGGTTCAAAAGTTATGGCCGTTTAAAGTTGGACCGTTTTTCTTCCAAAATGCACCCATTCCAGTGACCATGCTTGAAATTTTGACCAAAACACAAAGTCGTCAAATCTTGTTTTTAACAACATGGGACCTCAAGGCACATCAAACCAAAGCGATTGGTATCAATTTGGATGGTTTTCGCGAGAAAAAAGTTTCATGGTGGGTCATCGTCCCCCCTATGGGATTTGGAGACTTTACCAAAACCTTCAACTTCAGAGGCCATTTACTATATGTTCCTTCGCTCTGATCTTGAATCCAAGAAAATTTTCGTGTCCCAAAATTTAATTTCCTTTCCAACGGTGAAAAAATTACGTCTCTAGCTCTTCTGGTTCAAAAGTTATGGCCGTTTAAAGTTGGACCGTTTTTCTTCCAAAATGCACCCATTCCAGTGACCATGCTTGAAATTTTGACCAAAACACAAAGTCGTCAAATCTTGTTTTTAACAACATGGGACCTCAAGGCACATCAAACCAAAGCGATTGGTATCAATTTGGATGGTTTTCGCGAGAAAAAAGTTTCATGGTGGGTCATCGTCCCCCCTATGGGATTTGGAGACTTTACCAAAACCTTCAACTTCAGAGGCCATTTACTATATGTTCCTTCGCTCTGATCTTGAATCCAAGAAAATTTTCGTGTCCCAAAATTTAATTTCCTTTCCAACGGTGAAAAAATTACGTCTCTAGCTCTTCTGGTTCAAAAGTTATGGCCGTTTAAAGTTGGACCGTTTTTCTTCCAAAATGCACCCATTCCAGTGACCATGCTTGAAATTTTGACCAAAACACAAAGTCGTCAAATCTTGTTTTTAACAACATGGGACCTCAAGGCACATCAAACCAAAGCGATTGGTATCAATTTGGATGGTTTTCGCGAGAAAAAAGTTTCATGGTGGGTCATCGTCCCCCCTATGGGATTTGGAGACTTTACCAAAACCTTCAACTTCAGAGGCCATTTACTATATGTTCCTTCGCTCTGATCTTGAATCCAAGAAAATTTTCGTGTCCCAAAATTTAATTTCCTTTCCAACGGTGAAAAAATTACGTCTCTAGCTCTTCTGGTTCAAAAGTTATGGCCGTTTAAAGTTGGACCGTTTTTCTTCCAAAATGCACCCATTCCAGTGACCATGCTTGAAATTTTGACCAAAACACAAAGTCGTCAAATCTTGTTTTTATTAACATGGGACCTCAAGGCACATCAAACCAAAGCGATTGGTATCAATTTGGATGGTTTTCGCGAGAAAAAAGTTTCATGGTGGGTCATCGTCCCCCCTATGGGATTTGGAGACTTTACCAAAACCTTCAACTTCAGAGGCCATTTACTATATGTTCCTTCGCTCTGATCTTGAATCCAAGAAAATTTTCGTGTCCCAAAATTTAATTTCCTTTCCAACGGTGAAAAAATTACGTCTCTAGCTCTTCTGGTTCAAAAGTTATGGCCGTTTAAAGTTGGACCGTTTTTCTTCCAAAATGCACCCATTCCAGTGACCATGCTTGAAATTTTGACCAAAACACAAAGTCGTCAAATCTTGTTTTTAACAACATGGGACCTCAAGGCACATCAAACCAAAGCGATTGGTATCAATTTGGATGGTTTTCGCGAGAAAAAAGTTTCATGGTGGGTCATCGTCCCCCCTATGGGATTTGGAGACTTTACCAAAACCTTCAACTTCAGAGGCCATTTACTATATGTTCCTTCGCTCTGATCTTGAATCCAAGAAAATTTTCGTGTCCCAAAATTTAATTTCCTTTCCAACGGTGAAAAAATTACGTCTCTAGCTCTTCTGGTTCAAAAGTTATGGCCGTTTAAAGTTGGACCGTTTTTCTTCCAAAATGCACCCATTCCAGTGACCATGCTTGAAATTTTGACCAAAACACAAAGTCGTCAAATCTTGTTTTTAACAACATGGGACCTCAAGGCACATCAAACCAAAGCGATTGGTATCAATTTGGATGGTTTTCGCGAGAAAAAAGTTTCATGGTGGGTCATCGTCCCCCCTATGGGATTTGGAGACTTTACCAAAACCTTCAACTTCAGAGGCCATTTACTATATGTTCCTTCGCTCTGATCTTGAATCCAAGAAAATTTTCGTGTCCCAAAATTTAATTTCCTTTCCAACGGTGAAAAAATTACGTCTCTAGCTCTTCTGGTTCAAAAGTTATGGCCGTTTAAAGTTGGACCGTTTTTCTTCCAAAATGCACCCATTCCAGTGACCATGCTTGAAATTTTGACCAAAACACAAAGTCGTCAAATCTTGTTTTTAACAACATGGGACCTCAAGGCACATCAAACCAAAGCGATTGGTATCAATTTGGATGGTTTTCGCGAGAAAAAAGTTTCATGGTGGGTCATCGTCCCCCCTATGGGATTTGGAGACTTTACCAAAACCTTCAACTTCAGAGGCCATTTACTATATGTTCCTTCGCTCTGATCTTGAATCCAAGAAAATTTTCGTGTCCCAAAATTTAATTTCCTTTCCAACGGTGAAAAAATTACGTCTCTAGCTCTTCTGGTTCAAAAGTTATGGCCGTTTAAAGTTGGACCGTTTTTCTTCCAAAATGCACCCATTCCAGTGACCATGCTTGAAATTTTGACCAAAACACAAAGTCGTCAAATCTTGTTTTTAACAACATGGGACCTCAAGGCACATCAAACCAAAGCGATTGGTATCAATTTGGATGGTTTTCGCGAGAAAAAAGTTTCATGGTGGGTCATCGTCCCCCCTATGGGATTTGGAGACTTTACCAAAACCTTCAACTTCAGAGGCCATTTACTATATGTTCCTTCGCTCTGATCTTGAATCCAAGAAAATTTTCGTGTCCCAAAATTTAATTTCCTTTCCAACGGTGAAAAAATTACGTCTCTAGCTCTTCTGGTTCAAAAGTTATGGCCGTTTAAAGTTGGACCGTTTTTCTTCCAAAATGCACCCATTCCAGTGACCATGCTTGAAATTTTGACCAAAACACAAAGTCGTCAAATCTTGTTTTTATTAACATGGGACCTCAAGGCACATCAAACCAAAGCGATTGGTATCAATTTGGATGGTTTTCGCGAGAAAAAAGTTTCATGGTGGGTCATCGTCCCCCCTATGGGATTTGGAGACTTTACCAAAACCTTCAACTTCAGAGGCCATTTACTATATGTTCCTTCGCTCTGATCTTGAATCCAAGAAAATTTTCGTGTCCCAAAATTTAATTTCCTTTCCAACGGTGAAAAAATTACGTCTCTAGCTCTTCTGGTTCAAAAGTTATGGCCGTTTAAAGTTGGACCGTTTTTCTTCCAAAATGCACCCATTCCAGTGACCATGCTTGAAATTTTGACCAAAACACAAAGTCGTCAAATCTTGTTTTTAACAACATGGGACCTCAAGGCACATCAAACCAAAGCGATTGGTATCAATTTGGATGGTTTTCGCGAGAAAAAAGTTTCATGGTGGGTCATCGTCCCCCCTATGGGATTTGGAGACTTTACCAAAACCTTCAACTTCAGAGGCCATTTACTATATGTTCCTTCGCTCTGATCTTGAATCCAAGAAAATTTTCGTGTCCCAAAATTTAATTTCCTTTCCAACGGTGAAAAAATTACGTCTCTAGCTCTTCTGGTTCAAAAGTTATGGCCGTTTAAAGTTGGACCGTTTTTCTTCCCAAAATGCACCCATTCCAGTGACCATGCTTGAAATTTTGACCAAAACACAAAGTCGTCAAATCTTGTTTTTAACAACATGGGACCTCAAGGCACATCAAACCAAAGCGATTGGTATCAATTTGGATGGTTTTCGCGAGAAAAAAGTTTCATGGTGGGTCATCGTCCCCCCTATGGGATTTGGAGACTTTACCAAAACCTTCAACTTCAGAGGCCATTTACTATATGTTCCTTCGCTCTGATCTTGAATCCAAGAAAATTTTCGTGTCCCAAAATTTAATTTCCTTTCCAACGGTGAAAAAATTACGTCTCTAGCTCTTCTGGTTCAAAAGTTATGGCCGTTTAAAGTTGGACCGTTTTTCTTCCAAAATGCACCCATTCCAGTGACCATGCTTGAAATTTTGACCAAAACACAAAGTCGTCAAATCTTGTTTTTAACAACATGGGACCTCAAGGCACATCAAACCAAAGCGATTGGTATCAATTTGGATGGTTTTCGCGAGAAAAAAGTTTCATGGTGGGTCATCGTCCCCCCTATGGGATTTGGAGACTTTACCAAAACCTTCAACTTCAGAGGCCATTTACTATATGTTCCTTCGCTCTGATCTTGAATCCAAGAAAATTTTCGTGTCCCAAAATTTAATTTCCTTTCCAACGGTGAAAAAATTACGTCTCTAGCTCTTCTGGTTCAAAAGTTATGGCCGTTTAAAGTTGGACCGTTTTTCTTCCAAAATGCACCCATTCCAGTGACCATGCTTGAAATTTTGACCAAAACACAAAGTCGTCAAATCTTGTTTTTAACAACATGGGACCTCAAGGCACATCAAACCAAAGCGATTGGTATCAATTTGGATGGTTTTCGCGAGAAAAAAGTTTCATGGTGGGTCATCGTCCCCCCTATGGGATTTGGAGACTTTACCAAAACCTTCAACTTCAGAGGCCATTTACTATATGTTCCTTCGCTCTGATCTTGAATCCAAGAAAATTTTCGTGTCCCAAAATTTAATTTCCTTTCCAACGGTGAAAAAATTACGTCTCTAGCTCTTCTGGTTCAAAAGTTATGGCCGTTTAAAGTTGGACCGTTTTTCTTCCAAAATGCACCCATTCCAGTGACCATGCTTGAAATTTTGACCAAAACACAAAGTCGTCAAATCTTGTTTTTATTAACATGGGACCTCAAGGCACATCAAACCAAAGCGATTGGTATCAATTTGGATGGTTTTCGCGAGAAAAAAGTTTCATGGTGGGTCATCGTCCCCCCTATGGGATTTGGAGACTTTACCAAAACCTTCAACTTCAGAGGCCATTTACTATATGTTCCTTCGCTCTGATCTTGAATCCAAGAAAATTTTCGTGTCCCAAAATTTAATTTCCTTTCCAACGGTGAAAAAATTACGTCTCTAGCTCTTCTGGTTCAAAAGTTATGGCCGTTTAAAGTTGGACCGTTTTTCTTCCAAAATGCACCCATTCCAGTGACCATGCTTGAAATTTTGACCAAAACACAAAGTCGTCAAATCTTGTTTTTAACAACATGGGACCTCAAGGCACATCAAACCAAAGCGATTGGTATCAATTTGGATGGTTTTCGCGAGAAAAAAGTTTCATGGTGGGTCATCGTCCCCCCTATGGGATTTGGAGACTTTACCAAAACCTTCAACTTCAGAGGCCATTTACTATATGTTCCTTCGCTCTGATCTTGAATCCAAGAAAATTTTCGTGTCCCAAAATTTAATTTCCTTTCCAACGGTGAAAAAATTACGTCTCTAGCTCTTCTGGTTCAAAAGTTATGGCCGTTTAAAGTTGGACCGTTTTTCTTCCAAAATGCACCCATTCCAGTGACCATGCTTGAAATTTTGACCAAAACACAAAGTCGTCAAATCTTGTTTTTAACAACATGGGACCTCAAGGCACATCAAACCAAAGCGATTGGTATCAATTTGGATGGTTTTCGCGAGAAAAAAGTTTCATGGTGGGTCATCGTCCCCCCTATGGGATTTGGAGACTTTACCAAAACCTTCAACTTCAGAGGCCATTTACTATATGTTCCTTCGCTCTGATCTTGAATCCAAGAAAATTTTCGTGTCCCAAAATTTAATTTCCTTTCCAACGGTGAAAAAATTACGTCTCTAGCTCTTCTGGTTCAAAAGTTATGGCCGTTTAAAGTTGGACCGTTTTTCTTCCAAAATGCACCCATTCCAGTGACCATGCTTGAAATTTTGACCAAAACACAAAGTCGTCAAATCTTGTTTTTAACAACATGGGACCTCAAGGCACATCAAACCAAAGCGATTGGTATCAATTTGGATGGTTTTCGCGAGAAAAAAGTTTCATGGTGGGTCATCGTCCCCCCTATGGGATTTGGAGACTTTACCAAAACCTTCAACTTCAGAGGCCATTTACTATATGTTCCTTCGCTCTGATCTTGAATCCAAGAAAATTTTCGTGTCCCAAAATTTAATTTCCTTTCCAACGGTGAAAAAATTACGTCTCTAGCTCTTCTGGTTCAAAAGTTATGGCCGTTTAAAGTTGGACCGTTTTTCTTCCAAAATGCACCCATTCCAGTGACCATGCTTGAAATTTTGACCAAAACACAAAGTCGTCAAATCTTGTTTTTAACAACATGGGACCTCAAGGCACATCAAACCAAAGCGATTGGTATCAATTTGGATGGTTTTCGCGAGAAAAAAGTTTCATGGTGGGTCATCGTCCCCCCTATGGGATTTGGAGACTTTACCAAAACCTTCAACTTCAGAGGCCATTTACTATATGTTCCTTCGCTCTGATCTTGAATCCAAGAAAATTTTCGTGTCCCAAAATTTAATTTCCTTTCCAACGGTGAAAAAATTACGTCTCTAGCTCTTCTGGTTCAAAAGTTATGGCCGTTTAAAGTTGGACCGTTTTTCTTCCAAAATGCACCCATTCCAGTGACCATGCTTGAAATTTTGACCAAAACACAAAGTCGTCAAATCTTGTTTTTAACAACATGGGACCTCAAGGCACATCAAACCAAAGCGATTGGTATCAATTTGGATGGTTTTCGCGAGAAAAAAGTTTCATGGTGGGTCATCGTCCCCCCTATGGGATTTGGAGACTTTACCAAAACCTTCAACTTCAGAGGCCATTTACTATATGTTCCTTCGCTCTGATCTTGAATCCAAGAAAATTTTCGTGTCCCAAAATTTAATTTCCTTTCCAACGGTGAAAAAATTACGTCTCTAGCTCTTCTGGTTCAAAAGTTATGGCCGTTTAAAGTTGGACCGTTTTTCTTCCAAAATGCACCCATTCCAGTGACCATGCTTGAAATTTTGACCAAAACACAAAGTCGTCAAATCTTGTTTTTAACAACATGGGACCTCAAGGCACATCAAACCAAAGCGATTGGTATCAATTTGGATGGTTTTCGCGAGAAAAAAGTTTCATGGTGGGTCATCGTCCCCCCTATGGGATTTGGAGACTTTACCAAAACCTTCAACTTCAGAGGCCATTTACTATATGTTCCTTCGCTCTGATCTTGAATCCAAGAAAATTTTCGTGTCCCAAAATTTAATTTCCTTTCCAACGGTGAAAAAATTACGTCTCTAGCTCTTCTGGTTCAAAAGTTATGGCCGTTTAAAGTTGGACCGTTTTTCTTCCAAAATGCACCCATTCCAGTGACCATGCTTGAAATTTTGACCAAAACACAAAGTCGTCAAATCTTGTTTTTAACAACATGGGACCTCAAGGCACATCAAACCAAAGCGATTGGTATCAATTTGGATGGTTTTCGCGAGAAAAAAGTTTCATGGTGGGTCATCGTCCCCCCTATGGGATTTGGAGACTTTACCAAAACCTTCAACTTCAGAGGCCATTTACTATATGTTCCTTCGCTCTGATCTTGAATCCAAGAAAATTTTCGTGTCCCAAAATTTAATTTCCTTTCCAACGGTGAAAAAATTACGTCTCTAGCTCTTCTGGTTCAAAAGTTATGGCCGTTTAAAGTTGGACCGTTTTTCTTCCAAAATGCACCCATTCCAGTGACCATGCTTGAAATTTTGACCAAAACACAAAGTCGTCAAATCTTGTTTTTAACAACATGGGACCTCAAGGCACATCAAACCAAAGCGATTGGTATCAATTTGGATGGTTTTCGCGAGAAAAAAGTTTCATGGTGGGTCATCGTCCCCCCTATGGGATTTGGAGACTTTACCAAAACCTTCAACTTCAGAGGCCATTTACTATATGTTCCTTCGCTCTGATCTTGAATCCAAGAAAATTTTCGTGTCCCAAAATTTAATTTCCTTTCCAACGGTGAAAAAATTACGTCTCTAGCTCTTCTGGTTCAAAAGTTATGGCCGTTTAAAGTTGGACCGTTTTTCTTCCAAAATGCACCCATTCCAGTGACCATGCTTGAAATTTTGACCAAAACACAAAGTCGTCAAATCTTGTTTTTAACAACATGGGACCTCAAGGCACATCAAACCAAAGCGATTGGTATCAATTTGGATGGTTTTCGCGAGAAAAAAGTTTCATGGTGGGTCATCGTCCCCCCTATGGGATTTGGAGACTTTACCAAAACCTTCAACTTCAGAGGCCATTTACTATATGTTCCTTCGCTCTGATCTTGAATCCAAGAAAATTTTCGTGTCCCAAAATTTAATTTCCTTTCCAACGGTGAAAAAATTACGTCTCTAGCTCTTCTGGTTCAAAAGTTATGGCCGTTTAAAGTTGGACCGTTTTTCTTCCAAAATGCACCCATTCCAGTGACCATGCTTGAAATTTTGACCAAAACACAAAGTCGTCAAATCTTGTTTTTAACAACATGGGACCTCAAGGCACATCAAACCAAAGCGATTGGTATCAATTTGGATGGTTTTCGCGAGAAAAAAGTTTCATGGTGGGTCATCGTCCCCCCTATGGGATTTGGAGACTTTACCAAAACCTTCAACTTCAGAGGCCATTTACTATATGTTCCTTCGCTCTGATCTTGAATCCAAGAAAATTTTCGTGTCCCAAAATTTAATTTCCTTTCCAACGGTGAAAAAATTACGTCTCTAGCTCTTCTGGTTCAAAAGTTATGGCCGTTTAAAGTTGGACCGTTTTTCTTCCAAAATGCACCCATTCCAGTGACCATGCTTGAAATTTTGACCAAAACACAAAGTCGTCAAATCTTGTTTTTATTAACATGGGACCTCAAGGCACATCAAACCAAAGCGATTGGTATCAATTTGGATGGTTTTCGCGAGAAAAAAGTTTCATGGTGGGTCATCGTCCCCCCTATGGGATTTGGAGACTTTACCAAAACCTTCAACTTCAGAGGCCATTTACTATATGTTCCTTCGCTCTGATCTTGAATCCAAGAAAATTTTCGTGTCCCAAAATTTAATTTCCTTTCCAACGGTGAAAAAATTACGTCTCTAGCTCTTCTGGTTCAAAAGTTATGGCCGTTTAAAGTTGGACCGTTTTTCTTCCAAAATGCACCCATTCCAGTGACCATGCTTGAAATTTTGACCAAAACACAAAGTCGTCAAATCTTGTTTTTAACAACATGGGACCTCAAGGCACATCAAACCAAAGCGATTGGTATCAATTTGGATGGTTTTCGCGAGAAAAAAGTTTCATGGTGGGTCATCGTCCCCCCTATGGGATTTGGAGACTTTACCAAAACCTTCAACTTCAGAGGCCATTTACTATATGTTCCTTCGCTCTGATCTTGAATCCAAGAAAATTTTCGTGTCCCAAAATTTAATTTCCTTTCCAACGGTGAAAAAATTACGTCTCTAGCTCTTCTGGTTCAAAAGTTATGGCCGTTTAAAGTTGGACCGTTTTTCTTCCAAAATGCACCCATTCCAGTGACCATGCTTGAAATTTTGACCAAAACACAAAGTCGTCAAATCTTGTTTTTAACAACATGGGACCTCAAGGCACATCAAACCAAAGCGATTGGTATCAATTTGGATGGTTTTCGCGAGAAAAAAGTTTCATGGTGGGTCATCGTCCCCCCTATGGGATTTGGAGACTTTACCAAAACCTTCAACTTCAGAGGCCATTTACTATATGTTCCTTCGCTCTGATCTTGAATCCAAGAAAATTTTCGTGTCCCAAAATTTAATTTCCTTTCCAACGGTGAAAAAATTACGTCTCTAGCTCTTCTGGTTCAAAAGTTATGGCCGTTTAAAGTTGGACCGTTTTTCTTCCAAAATGCACCCATTCCAGTGACCATGCTTGAAATTTTGACCAAAACACAAAGTCGTCAAATCTTGTTTTTAACAACATGGGACCTCAAGGCACATCAAACCAAAGCGATTGGTATCAATTTGGATGGTTTTCGCGAGAAAAAAGTTTCATGGTGGGTCATCGTCCCCCCTATGGGATTTGGAGACTTTACCAAAACCTTCAACTTCAGAGGCCATTTACTATATGTTCCTTCGCTCTGATCTTGAATCCAAGAAAATTTTCGTGTCCCAAAATTTAATTTCCTTTCCAACGGTGAAAAAATTACGTCTCTAGCTCTTCTGGTTCAAAAGTTATGGCCGTTTAAAGTTGGACCGTTTTTCTTCCAAAATGCACCCATTCCAGTGACCATGCTTGAAATTTTGACCAAAACACAAAGTCGTCAAATCTTGTTTTAACAACATGGGACCTCAAGGCACATCAAACCAAAGCGATTGGTATCAATTTGGATGGTTTTCGCGAGAAAAAAGTTTCATGGTGGGTCATCGTCCCCCCTATGGGATTTGGAGACTTTACCAAAACCTTCAACTTCAGAGGCCATTTACTATATGTTCCTTCGCTCTGATCTTGAATCCAAGAAAATTTTCGTGTCCCAAAATTTAATTTCCTTTCCAACGGTGAAAAAATTACGTCTCTAGCTCTTCTGGTTCAAAAGTTATGGCCGTTTAAAGTTGGACCGTTTTTCTTCCAAAATGCACCCATTCCAGTGACCATGCTTGAAATTTTGACCAAAACACAAAGTCGTCAAATCTTGTTTTTATTAACATGGGACCTCAAGGCACATCAAACCAAAGCGATTGGTATCAATTTGGATGGTTTTCGCGAGAAAAAAGTTTCATGGTGGGTCATCGTCCCCCCTATGGGATTTGGAGACTTTACCAAAACCTTCAACTTCAGAGGCCATTTACTATATGTTCCTTCGCTCTGATCTTGAATCCAAGAAAATTTTCGTGTCCCAAAATTTAATTTCCTTTCCAACGGTGAAAAAATTACGTCTCTAGCTCTTCTGGTTCAAAAGTTATGGCCGTTTAAAGTTGGACCGTTTTTCTTCCAAAATGCACCCATTCCAGTGACCATGCTTGAAATTTTGACCAAAACACAAAGTCGTCAAATCTTGTTTTTAACAACATGGGACCTCAAGGCACATCAAACCAAAGCGATTGGTATCAATTTGGATGGTTTTCGCGAGAAAAAAGTTTCATGGTGGGTCATCGTCCCCCCTATGGGATTTGGAGACTTTACCAAAACCTTCAACTTCAGAGGCCATTTACTATATGTTCCTTCGCTCTGATCTTGAATCCAAGAAAATTTTCGTGTCCCAAAATTTAATTTCCTTTCCAACGGTGAAAAAATTACGTCTCTAGCTCTTCTGGTTCAAAAGTTATGGCCGTTTAAAGTTGGACCGTTTTTCTTCCAAAATGCACCCATTCCAGTGACCATGCTTGAAATTTTGACCAAAACACAAAGTCGTCAAATCTTGTTTTTAACAACATGGGACCTCAAGGCACATCAAACCAAAGCGATTGGTATCAATTTGGATGGTTTTCGCGAGAAAAAAGTTTCATGGTGGGTCATCGTCCCCCCTATGGGATTTGGAGACTTTACCAAAACCTTCAACTTCAGAGGCCATTTACTATATGTTCCTTCGCTCTGATCTTGAATCCAAGAAAATTTTCGTGTCCCAAAATTTAATTTCCTTTCCAACGGTGAAAAAATTACGTCTCTAGCTCTTCTGGTTCAAAAGTTATGGCCGTTTAAAGTTGGACCGTTTTTCTTCCAAAATGCACCCATTCCAGTGACCATGCTTGAAATTTTGACCAAAACACAAAGTCGTCAAATCTTGTTTTTAACAACATGGGACCTCAAGGCACATCAAACCAAAGCGATTGGTATCAATTTGGATGGTTTTCGCGAGAAAAAAGTTTCATGGTGGGTCATCGTCCCCCCTATGGGATTTGGAGACTTTACCAAAACCTTCAACTTCAGAGGCCATTTACTATATGTTCCTTCGCTCTGATCTTGAATCCAAGAAAATTTTCGTGTCCCAAAATTTAATTTCCTTTCCAACGGTGAAAAAATTACGTCTCTAGCTCTTCTGGTTCAAAAGTTATGGCCGTTTAAAGTTGGACCGTTTTTCTTCCAAAATGCACCCATTCCAGTGACCATGCTTGAAATTTTGACCAAAACACAAAGTCGTCAAATCTTGTTTTTAACAACATGGGACCTCAAGGCACATCAAACCAAAGCGATTGGTATCAATTTGGATGGTTTTCGCGAGAAAAAAGTTTCATGGTGGGTCATCGTCCCCCCTATGGGATTTGGAGACTTTACCAAAACCTTCAACTTCAGAGGCCATTTACTATATGTTCCTTCGCTCTGATCTTGAATCCAAGAAAATTTTCGTGTCCCAAAATTTAATTTCCTTTCCAACGGTGAAAAAATTACGTCTCTAGCTCTTCTGGTTCAAAAGTTATGGCCGTTTAAAGTTGGACCGTTTTTCTTCCAAAATGCACCCATTCCAGTGACCATGCTTGAAATTTTGACCAAAACACAAAGTCGTCAAATCTTGTTTTTAACAACATGGGACCTCAAGGCACATCAAACCAAAGCGATTGGTATCAATTTGGATGGTTTTCGCGAGAAAAAAGTTTCATGGTGGGTCATCGTCCCCCCTATGGGATTTGGAGACTTTACCAAAACCTTCAACTTCAGAGGCCATTTACTATATGTTCCTTCGCTCTGATCTTGAATCCAAGAAAATTTTCGTGTCCCAAAATTTAATTTCCTTTCCAACGGTGAAAAAATTACGTCTCTAGCTCTTCTGGTTCAAAAGTTATGGCCGTTTAAAGTTGGACCGTTTTTCTTCCAAAATGCACCCATTCCAGTGACCATGCTTGAAATTTTGACCAAAACACAAAGTCGTCAAATCTTGTTTTTAACAACATGGGACCTCAAGGCACATCAAACCAAAGCGATTGGTATCAATTTGGATGGTTTTCGCGAGAAAAAAGTTTCATGGTGGGTCATCGTCCCCCCTATGGGATTTGGAGACTTTACCAAAACCTTCAACTTCAGAGGCCATTTACTATATGTTCCTTCGCTCTGATCTTGAATCCAAGAAAATTTTCGTGTCCCAAAATTTAATTTCCTTTCCAACGGTGAAAAAATTACGTCTCTAGCTCTTCTGGTTCAAAAGTTATGGCCGTTTAAAGTTGGACCGTTTTTCTTCCAAAATGCACCCATTCCAGTGACCATGCTTGAAATTTTGACCAAAACACAAAGTCGTCAAATCTTGTTTTTAACAACATGGGACCTCAAGGCACATCAAACCAAAGCGATTGGTATCAATTTGGATGGTTTTCGCGAGAAAAAAGTTTCATGGTGGGTCATCGTCCCCCCTATGGGATTTGGAGACTTTACCAAAACCTTCAACTTCAGAGGCCATTTACTATATGTTCCTTCGCTCTGATCTTGAATCCAAGAAAATTTTCGTGTCCCAAAATTTAATTTCCTTTCCAACGGTGAAAAAATTACGTCTCTAGCTCTTCTGGTTCAAAAGTTATGGCCGTTTAAAGTTGGACCGTTTTTCTTCCAAAATGCACCCATTCCAGTGACCATGCTTGAAATTTTGACCAAAACACAAAGTCGTCAAATCTTGTTTTAACAACATGGGACCTCAAGGCACATCAAACCAAAGCGATTGGTATCAATTTGGATGGTTTTCGCGAGAAAAAAGTTTCATGGTGGGTCATCGTCCCCCCTATGGGATTTGGAGACTTTACCAAAACCTTCAACTTCAGAGGCCATTTACTATATGTTCCTTCGCTCTGATCTTGAATCCAAGAAAATTTTCGTGTCCCAAAATTTAATTTCCTTTCCAACGGTGAAAAAATTACGTCTCTAGCTCTTCTGGTTCAAAAGTTATGGCCGTTTAAAGTTGGACCGTTTTTCTTCCAAAATGCACCCATTCCAGTGACCATGCTTGAAATTTTGACCAAAACACAAAGTCGTCAAATCTTGTTTTTACAACATGGGACCTCAAGGCACATCAAACCAAAGCGATTGGTATCAATTTGGATGGTTTTCGCGAGAAAAAAGTTTCATGGTGGGTCATCGTCCCCCCTATGGGATTTGGAGACTTTACCAAAACCTTCAACTTCAGAGGCCATTTACTATATGTTCCTTCGCTCTGATCTTGAATCCAAGAAAATTTTCGTGTCCCAAAATTTAATTTCCTTTCCAACGGTGAAAAAATTACGTCTCTAGCTCTTCTGGTTCAAAAGTTATGGCCGTTTAAAGTTGGACCGTTTTTCTTCCAAAATGCACCCATTCCAGTGACCATGCTTGAAATTTTGACCAAAACACAAAGTCGTCAAATCTTGTTTTAACAACATGGGACCTCAAGGCACATCAAACCAAAGCGATTGGTATCAATTTGGATGGTTTTCGCGAGAAAAAAGTTTCATGGTGGGTCATCGTCCCCCCTATGGGATTTGGAGACTTTACCAAAACCTTCAACTTCAGAGGCCATTTACTATATGTTCCTTCGCTCTGATCTTGAATCCAAGAAAATTTTCGTGTCCCAAAATTTAATTTCCTTTCCAACGGTGAAAAAATTACGTCTCTAGCTCTTCTGGTTCAAAAGTTATGGCCGTTTAAAGTTGGACCGTTTTTCTTCCAAAATGCACCCATTCCAGTGACCATGCTTGAAATTTTGACCAAAACACAAAGTCGTCAAATCTTGTTTTTAACAACATGGGACCTCAAGGCACATCAAACCAAAGCGATTGGTATCAATTTGGATGGTTTTCGCGAGAAAAAAGTTTCATGGTGGGTCATCGTCCCCCCTATGGGATTTGGAGACTTTACCAAAACCTTCAACTTCAGAGGCCATTTACTATATGTTCCTTCGCTCTGATCTTGAATCCAAGAAAATTTTCGTGTCCCAAAATTTAATTTCCTTTCCAACGGTGAAAAAATTACGTCTCTAGCTCTTCTGGTTCAAAAGTTATGGCCGTTTAAAGTTGGACCGTTTTTCTTCCAAAATGCACCCATTCCAGTGACCATGCTTGAAATTTTGACCAAAACACAAAGTCGTCAAATCTTGTTTTTAACAACATGGGACCTCAAGGCACATCAAACCAAAGCGATTGGTATCAATTTGGATGGTTTTCGCGAGAAAAAAGTTTCATGGTGGGTCATCGTCCCCCCTATGGGATTTGGAGACTTTACCAAAACCTTCAACTTCAGAGGCCATTTACTATATGTTCCTTCGCTCTGATCTTGAATCCAAGAAAATTTTCGTGTCCCAAAATTTAATTTCCTTTCCAACGGTGAAAAAATTACGTCTCTAGCTCTTCTGGTTCAAAAGTTATGGCCGTTTAAAGTTGGACCGTTTTTCTTCCAAAATGCACCCATTCCAGTGACCATGCTTGAAATTTTGACCAAAACACAAAGTCGTCAAATCTTGTTTTTAACAACATGGGACCTCAAGGCACATCAAACCAAAGCGATTGGTATCAATTTGGATGGTTTTCGCGAGAAAAAAGTTTCATGGTGGGTCATCGTCCCCCCTATGGGATTTGGAGACTTTACCAAAACCTTCAACTTCAGAGGCCATTTACTATATGTTCCTTCGCTCTGATCTTGAATCCAAGAAAATTTTCGTGTCCCAAAATTTAATTTCCTTTCCAACGGTGAAAAAATTACGTCTCTAGCTCTTCTGGTTCAAAAGTTATGGCCGTTTAAAGTTGGACCGTTTTTCTTCCAAAATGCACCCATTCCAGTGACCATGCTTGAAATTTTGACCAAAACACAAAGTCGTCAAATCTTGTTTTTAACAACATGGGACCTCAAGGCACATCAAACCAAAGCGATTGGTATCAATTTGGATGGTTTTCGCGAGAAAAAAGTTTCATGGTGGGTCATCGTCCCCCCTATGGGATTTGGAGACTTTACCAAAACCTTCAACTTCAGAGGCCATTTACTATATGTTCCTTCGCTCTGATCTTGAATCCAAGAAAATTTTCGTGTCCCAAAATTTAATTTCCTTTCCAACGGTGAAAAAATTACGTCTCTAGCTCTTCTGGTTCAAAAGTTATGGCCGTTTAAAGTTGGACCGTTTTTCTTCCAAAATGCACCCATTCCAGTGACCATGCTTGAAATTTTGACCAAAACACAAAGTCGTCAAATCTTGTTTTCAACAACATGGGACCTCAAGGCACATCAAACCAAAGCGATTGGTATCAATTTGGATGGTTTTCGCGAGAAAAAAGTTTCATGGTGGGTCATCGTCCCCCCTATGGGATTTGGAGACTTTACCAAAACCTTCAACTTCAGAGGCCATTTACTATATGTTCCTTCGCTCTGATCTTGAATCCAAGAAAATTTTCGTGTCCCAAAATTTAATTTCCTTTCCAACGGTGAAAAAATTACGTCTCTAGCTCTTCTGGTTCAAAAGTTATGGCCGTTTAAAGTTGGACCGTTTTTCTTCCAAAATGCACCCATTCCAGTGACCATGCTTGAAATTTTGACCAAAACACAAAGTCGTCAAATCTTGTTTTTAACAACATGGGACCTCAAGGCACATCAAACCAAAGCGATTGGTATCAATTTGGATGGTTTTCGCGAGAAAAAAGTTTCATGGTGGGTCATCGTCCCCCCTATGGGATTTGGAGACTTTACCAAAACCTTCAACTTCAGAGGCCATTTACTATATGTTCCTTCGCTCTGATCTTGAATCCAAGAAAATTTTCGTGTCCCAAAATTTAATTTCCTTTCCAACGGTGAAAAAATTACGTCTCTAGCTCTTCTGGTTCAAAAGTTATGGCCGTTTAAAGTTGGACCGTTTTTCTTCCAAAATGCACCCATTCCAGTGACCATGCTTGAAATTTTGACCAAAACACAAAGTCGTCAAATCTTGTTTTTAACAACATGGGACCTCAAGGCACATCAAACCAAAGCGATTGGTATCAATTTGGATGGTTTTCGCGAGAAAAAAGTTTCATGGTGGGTCATCGTCCCCCCTATGGGATTTGGAGACTTTACCAAAACCTTCAACTTCAGAGGCCATTTACTATATGTTCCTTCGCTCTGATCTTGAATCCAAGAAAATTTTCGTGTCCCAAAATTTAATTTCCTTTCCAACGGTGAAAAAATTACGTCTCTAGCTCTTCTGGTTCAAAAGTTATGGCCGTTTAAAGTTGGACCGTTTTTCTTCCAAAATGCACCCATTCCAGTGACCATGCTTGAAATTTTGACCAAAACACAAAGTCGTCAAATCTTGTTTTAACAACATGGGACCTCAAGGCACATCAAACCAAAGCGATTGGTATCAATTTGGATGGTTTTCGCGAGAAAAAAGTTTCATGGTGGGTCATCGTCCCCCCTATGGGATTTGGAGACTTTACCAAAACCTTCAACTTCAGAGGCCATTTACTATATGTTCCTTCGCTCTGATCTTGAATCCAAGAAAATTTTCGTGTCCCAAAATTTAATTTCCTTTCCAACGGTGAAAAAATTACGTCTCTAGCTCTTCTGGTTCAAAAGTTATGGCCGTTTAAAGTTGGACCGTTTTTCTTCCAAAATGCACCCATTCCAGTGACCATGCTTGAAATTTTGACCAAAACACAAAGTCGTCAAATCTTGTTTTTAACAACATGGGACCTCAAGGCACATCAAACCAAAGCGATTGGTATCAATTTGGATGGTTTTCGCGAGAAAAAAGTTTCATGGTGGGTCATCGTCCCCCCTATGGGATTTGGAGACTTTACCAAAACCTTCAACTTCAGAGGCCATTTACTATATGTTCCTTCGCTCTGATCTTGAATCCAAGAAAATTTTCGTGTCCCAAAATTTAATTTCCTTTCCAACGGTGAAAAAATTACGTCTCTAGCTCTTCTGGTTCAAAAGTTATGGCCGTTTAAAGTTGGACCGTTTTTCTTCCAAAATGCACCCATTCCAGTGACCATGCTTGAAATTTTGACCAAAACACAAAGTCGTCAAATCTTGTTTTTAACAACATGGGACCTCAAGGCACATCAAACCAAAGCGATTGGTATCAATTTGGATGGTTTTCGCGAGAAAAAAGTTTCATGGTGGGTCATCGTCCCCCCTATGGGATTTGGAGACTTTACCAAAACCTTCAACTTCAGAGGCCATTTACTATATGTTCCTTCGCTCTGATCTTGAATCCAAGAAAATTTTCGTGTCCCAAAATTTAATTTCCTTTCCAACGGTGAAAAAATTACGTCTCTAGCTCTTCTGGTTCAAAAGTTATGGCCGTTTAAAGTTGGACCGTTTTTCTTCCAAAATGCACCCATTCCAGTGACCATGCTTGAAATTTTGACCAAAACACAAAGTCGTCAAATCTTGTTTTAACAACATGGGACCTCAAGGCACATCAAACCAAAGCGATTGGTATCAATTTGGATGGTTTTCGCGAGAAAAAAGTTTCATGGTGGGTCATCGTCCCCCCTATGGGATTTGGAGACTTTACCAAAACCTTCAACTTCAGAGGCCATTTACTATATGTTCCTTCGCTCTGATCTTGAATCCAAGAAAATTTTCGTGTCCCAAAATTTAATTTCCTTTCCAACGGTGAAAAAATTACGTCTCTAGCTCTTCTGGTTCAAAAGTTATGGCCGTTTAAAGTTGGACCGTTTTTCTTCCAAAATGCACCCATTCCAGTGACCATGCTTGAAATTTTGACCAAAACACAAAGTCGTCAAATCTTGTTTTAACAACATGGGACCTCAAGGCACATCAAACCAAAGCGATTGGTATCAATTTGGATGGTTTTCGCGAGAAAAAAGTTTCATGGTGGGTCATCGTCCCCCCTATGGGATTTGGAGACTTTACCAAAACCTTCAACTTCAGAGGCCATTTACTATATGTTCCTTCGCTCTGATCTTGAATCCAAGAAAATTTTCGTGTCCCAAAATTTAATTTCCTTTCCAACGGTGAAAAAATTACGTCTCTAGCTCTTCTGGTTCAAAAGTTATGGCCGTTTAAAGTTGGACCGTTTTTCTTCCAAAATGCACCCATTCCAGTGACCATGCTTGAAATTTTGACCAAAACACAAAGTCGTCAAATCTTGTTTTTACAACATGGGACCTCAAGGCACATCAAACCAAAGCGATTGGTATCAATTTGGATGGTTTTCGCGAGAAAAAAGTTTCATGGTGGGTCATCGTCCCCCCTATGGGATTTGGAGACTTTACCAAAACCTTCAACTTCAGAGGCCATTTACTATATGTTCCTTCGCTCTGATCTTGAATCCAAGAAAATTTTCGTGTCCCAAAATTTAATTTCCTTTCCAACGGTGAAAAAATTACGTCTCTAGCTCTTCTGGTTCAAAAGTTATGGCCGTTTAAAGTTGGACCGTTTTTCTTCCAAAATGCACCCATTCCAGTGACCATGCTTGAAATTTTGACCAAAACACAAAGTCGTCAAATCTTGTTTTTAACAACATGGGACCTCAAGGCACATCAAACCAAAGCGATTGGTATCAATTTGGATGGTTTTCGCGAGAAAAAAGTTTCATGGTGGGTCATCGTCCCCCCTATGGGATTTGGAGACTTTACCAAAACCTTCAACTTCAGAGGCCATTTACTATATGTTCCTTCGCTCTGATCTTGAATCCAAGAAAATTTTCGTGTCCCAAAATTTAATTTCCTTTCCAACGGTGAAAAAATTACGTCTCTAGCTCTTCTGGTTCAAAAGTTATGGCCGTTTAAAGTTGGACCGTTTTTCTTCCAAAATGCACCCATTCCAGTGACCATGCTTGAAATTTTGACCAAAACACAAAGTCGTCAAATCTTGTTTTTAACAACATGGGACCTCAAGGCACATCAAACCAAAGCGATTGGTATCAATTTGGATGGTTTTCGCGAGAAAAAAGTTTCATGGTGGGTCATCGTCCCCCCTATGGGATTTGGAGACTTTACCAAAACCTTCAACTTCAGAGGCCATTTACTATATGTTCCTTCGCTCTGATCTTGAATCCAAGAAAATTTTCGTGTCCCAAAATTTAATTTCCTTTCCAACGGTGAAAAAATTACGTCTCTAGCTCTTCTGGTTCAAAAGTTATGGCCGTTTAAAGTTGGACCGTTTTTCTTCCAAAATGCACCCATTCCAGTGACCATGCTTGAAATTTTGACCAAAACACAAAGTCGTCAAATCTTGTTTTTAACAACATGGGACCTCAAGGCACATCAAACCAAAGCGATTGGTATCAATTTGGATGGTTTTCGCGAGAAAAAAGTTTCATGGTGGGTCATCGTCCCCCCTATGGGATTTGGAGACTTTACCAAAACCTTCAACTTCAGAGGCCATTTACTATATGTTCCTTCGCTCTGATCTTGAATCCAAGAAAATTTTCGTGTCCCAAAATTTAATTTCCTTTCCAACGGTGAAAAAATTACGTCTCTAGCTCTTCTGGTTCAAAAGTTATGGCCGTTTAAAGTTGGACCGTTTTTCTTCCAAAATGCACCCATTCCAGTGACCATGCTTGAAATTTTGACCAAAACACAAAGTCGTCAAATCTTGTTTTTAACAACATGGGACCTCAAGGCACATCAAACCAAAGCGATTGGTATCAATTTGGATGGTTTTCGCGAGAAAAAAGTTTCATGGTGGGTCATCGTCCCCCCTATGGGATTTGGAGACTTTACCAAAACCTTCAACTTCAGAGGCCATTTACTATATGTTCCTTCGCTCTGATCTTGAATCCAAGAAAATTTTCGTGTCCCAAAATTTAATTTCCTTTCCAACGGTGAAAAAATTACGTCTCTAGCTCTTCTGGTTCAAAAGTTATGGCCGTTTAAAGTTGGACCGTTTTTCTTCCAAAATGCACCCATTCCAGTGACCATGCTTGAAATTTTGACCAAAACACAAAGTCGTCAAATCTTGTTTTCAACAACATGGGACCTCAAGGCACATCAAACCAAAGCGATTGGTATCAATTTGGATGGTTTTCGCGAGAAAAAAGTTTCATGGTGGGTCATCGTCCCCCCTATGGGATTTGGAGACTTTACCAAAACCTTCAACTTCAGAGGCCATTTACTATATGTTCCTTCGCTCTGATCTTGAATCCAAGAAAATTTTCGTGTCCCAAAATTTAATTTCCTTTCCAACGGTGAAAAAATTACGTCTCTAGCTCTTCTGGTTCAAAAGTTATGGCCGTTTAAAGTTGGACCGTTTTTCTTCCAAAATGCACCCATTCCAGTGACCATGCTTGAAATTTTGACCAAAACACAAAGTCGTCAAATCTTGTTTTTAACAACATGGGACCTCAAGGCACATCAAACCAAAGCGATTGGTATCAATTTGGATGGTTTTCGCGAGAAAAAAGTTTCATGGTGGGTCATCGTCCCCCCTATGGGATTTGGAGACTTTACCAAAACCTTCAACTTCAGAGGCCATTTACTATATGTTCCTTCGCTCTGATCTTGAATCCAAGAAAATTTTCGTGTCCCAAAATTTAATTTCCTTTCCAACGGTGAAAAAATTACGTCTCTAGCTCTTCTGGTTCAAAAGTTATGGCCGTTTAAAGTTGGACCGTTTTTCTTCCAAAATGCACCCATTCCAGTGACCATGCTTGAAATTTTGACCAAAACACAAAGTCGTCAAATCTTGTTTTTATTAACATGGGACCTCAAGGCACATCAAACCAAAGCGATTGGTATCAATTTGGATGGTTTTCGCGAGAAAAAAGTTTCATGGTGGGTCATCGTCCCCCCTATGGGATTTGGAGACTTTACCAAAACCTTCAACTTCAGAGGCCATTTACTATATGTTCCTTCGCTCTGATCTTGAATCCAAGAAAATTTTCGTGTCCCAAAATTTAATTTCCTTTCCAACGGTGAAAAAATTACGTCTCTAGCTCTTCTGGTTCAAAAGTTATGGCCGTTTAAAGTTGGACCGTTTTTCTTCCAAAATGCACCCATTCCAGTGACCATGCTTGAAATTTTGACCAAAACACAAAGTCGTCAAATCTTGTTTTAACAACATGGGACCTCAAGGCACATCAAACCAAAGCGATTGGTATCAATTTGGATGGTTTTCGCGAGAAAAAAGTTTCATGGTGGGTCATCGTCCCCCCTATGGGATTTGGAGACTTTACCAAAACCTTCAACTTCAGAGGCCATTTACTATATGTTCCTTCGCTCTGATCTTGAATCCAAGAAAATTTTCGTGTCCCAAAATTTAATTTCCTTTCCAACGGTGAAAAAATTACGTCTCTAGCTCTTCTGGTTCAAAAGTTATGGCCGTTTAAAGTTGGACCGTTTTTCTTCCAAAATGCACCCATTCCAGTGACCATGCTTGAAATTTTGACCAAAACACAAAGTCGTCAAATCTTGTTTTTAACAACATGGGACCTCAAGGCACATCAAACCAAAGCGATTGGTATCAATTTGGATGGTTTTCGCGAGAAAAAAGTTTCATGGTGGGTCATCGTCCCCCCTATGGGATTTGGAGACTTTACCAAAACCTTCAACTTCAGAGGCCATTTACTATATGTTCCTTCGCTCTGATCTTGAATCCAAGAAAATTTTCGTGTCCCAAAATTTAATTTCCTTTCCAACGGTGAAAAAATTACGTCTCTAGCTCTTCTGGTTCAAAAGTTATGGCCGTTTAAAGTTGGACCGTTTTTCTTCCAAAATGCACCCATTCCAGTGACCATGCTTGAAATTTTGACCAAAACACAAAGTCGTCAAATCTTGTTTTTACAACATGGGACCTCAAGGCACATCAAACCAAAGCGATTGGTATCAATTTGGATGGTTTTCGCGAGAAAAAAGTTTCATGGTGGGTCATCGTCCCCCCTATGGGATTTGGAGACTTTACCAAAACCTTCAACTTCAGAGGCCATTTACTATATGTTCCTTCGCTCTGATCTTGAATCCAAGAAAATTTTCGTGTCCCAAAATTTAATTTCCTTTCCAACGGTGAAAAAATTACGTCTCTAGCTCTTCTGGTTCAAAAGTTATGGCCGTTTAAAGTTGGACCGTTTTTCTTCCAAAATGCACCCATTCCAGTGACCATGCTTGAAATTTTGACCAAAACACAAAGTCGTCAAATCTTGTTTTTAACAACATGGGACCTCAAGGCACATCAAACCAAAGCGATTGGTATCAATTTGGATGGTTTTCGCGAGAAAAAAGTTTCATGGTGGGTCATCGTCCCCCCTATGGGATTTGGAGACTTTACCAAAACCTTCAACTTCAGAGGCCATTTACTATATGTTCCTTCGCTCTGATCTTGAATCCAAGAAAATTTTCGTGTCCCAAAATTTAATTTCCTTTCCAACGGTGAAAAAATTACGTCTCTAGCTCTTCTGGTTCAAAAGTTATGGCCGTTTAAAGTTGGACCGTTTTTCTTCCAAAATGCACCCATTCCAGTGACCATGCTTGAAATTTTGACCAAAACACAAAGTCGTCAAATCTTGTTTTTAACAACATGGGACCTCAAGGCACATCAAACCAAAGCGATTGGTATCAATTTGGATGGTTTTCGCGAGAAAAAAGTTTCATGGTGGGTCATCGTCCCCCCTATGGGATTTGGAGACTTTACCAAAACCTTCAACTTCAGAGGCCATTTACTATATGTTCCTTCGCTCTGATCTTGAATCCAAGAAAATTTTCGTGTCCCAAAATTTAATTTCCTTTCCAACGGTGAAAAAATTACGTCTCTAGCTCTTCTGGTTCAAAAGTTATGGCCGTTTAAAGTTGGACCGTTTTTCTTCCAAAATGCACCCATTCCAGTGACCATGCTTGAAATTTTGACCAAAACACAAAGTCGTCAAATCTTGTTTTTTAAACATGGGACCTCAAGGCACATCAAACCAAAGCGATTGGTATCAATTTGGATGGTTTTCGCGAGAAAAAAGTTTCATGGTGGGTCATCGTCCCCCCTATGGGATTTGGAGACTTTACCAAAACCTTCAACTTCAGAGGCCATTTACTATATGTTCCTTCGCTCTGATCTTGAATCCAAGAAAATTTTCGTGTCCCAAAATTTAATTTCCTTTCCAACGGTGAAAAAATTACGTCTCTAGCTCTTCTGGTTCAAAAGTTATGGCCGTTTAAAGTTGGACCGTTTTTCTTCCAAAATGCACCCATTCCAGTGACCATGCTTGAAATTTTGACCAAAACACAAAGTCGTCAAATCTTGTTTTTAACAACATGGGACCTCAAGGCACATCAAACCAAAGCGATTGGTATCAATTTGGATGGTTTTCGCGAGAAAAAAGTTTCATGGTGGGTCATCGTCCCCCCTATGGGATTTGGAGACTTTACCAAAACCTTCAACTTCAGAGGCCATTTACTATATGTTCCTTCGCTCTGATCTTGAATCCAAGAAAATTTTCGTGTCCCAAAATTTAATTTCCTTTCCAACGGTGAAAAAATTACGTCTCTAGCTCTTCTGGTTCAAAAGTTATGGCCGTTTAAAGTTGGACCGTTTTTCTTCCAAAATGCACCCATTCCAGTGACCATGCTTGAAATTTTGACCAAAACACAAAGTCGTCAAATCTTGTTTTTAACAACATGGGACCTCAAGGCACATCAAACCAAAGCGATTGGTATCAATTTGGATGGTTTTCGCGAGAAAAAAGTTTCATGGTGGGTCATCGTCCCCCCTATGGGATTTGGAGACTTTACCAAAACCTTCAACTTCAGAGGCCATTTACTATATGTTCCTTCGCTCTGATCTTGAATCCAAGAAAATTTTCGTGTCCCAAAATTTAATTTCCTTTCCAACGGTGAAAAAATTACGTCTCTAGCTCTTCTGGTTCAAAAGTTATGGCCGTTTAAAGTTGGACCGTTTTTCTTCCAAAATGCACCCATTCCAGTGACCATGCTTGAAATTTTGACCAAAACACAAAGTCGTCAAATCTTGTTTTCAACAACATGGGACCTCAAGGCACATCAAACCAAAGCGATTGGTATCAATTTGGATGGTTTTCGCGAGAAAAAAGTTTCATGGTGGGTCATCGTCCCCCCTATGGGATTTGGAGACTTTACCAAAACCTTCAACTTCAGAGGCCATTTACTATATGTTCCTTCGCTCTGATCTTGAATCCAAGAAAATTTTCGTGTCCCAAAATTTAATTTCCTTTCCAACGGTGAAAAAATTACGTCTCTAGCTCTTCTGGTTCAAAAGTTATGGCCGTTTAAAGTTGGACCGTTTTTCTTCCAAAATGCACCCATTCCAGTGACCATGCTTGAAATTTTGACCAAAACACAAAGTCGTCAAATCTTGTTTTAACAACATGGGACCTCAAGGCACATCAAACCAAAGCGATTGGTATCAATTTGGATGGTTTTCGCGAGAAAAAAGTTTCATGGTGGGTCATCGTCCCCCCTATGGGATTTGGAGACTTTACCAAAACCTTCAACTTCAGAGGCCATTTACTATATGTTCCTTCGCTCTGATCTTGAATCCAAGAAAATTTTCGTGTCCCAAAATTTAATTTCCTTTCCAACGGTGAAAAAATTACGTCTCTAGCTCTTCTGGTTCAAAAGTTATGGCCGTTTAAAGTTGGACCGTTTTTCTTCCAAAATGCACCCATTCCAGTGACCATGCTTGAAATTTTGACCAAAACACAAAGTCGTCAAATCTTGTTTTAACAACATGGGACCTCAAGGCACATCAAACCAAAGCGATTGGTATCAATTTGGATGGTTTTCGCGAGAAAAAAGTTTCATGGTGGGTCATCGTCCCCCCTATGGGATTTGGAGACTTTACCAAAACCTTCAACTTCAGAGGCCATTTACTATATGTTCCTTCGCTCTGATCTTGAATCCAAGAAAATTTTCGTGTCCCAAAATTTAATTTCCTTTCCAACGGTGAAAAAATTACGTCTCTAGCTCTTCTGGTTCAAAAGTTATGGCCGTTTAAAGTTGGACCGTTTTTCTTCCAAAATGCACCCATTCCAGTGACCATGCTTGAAATTTTGACCAAAACACAAAGTCGTCAAATCTTGTTTTTAACAACATGGGACCTCAAGGCACATCAAACCAAAGCGATTGGTATCAATTTGGATGGTTTTCGCGAGAAAAAAGTTTCATGGTGGGTCATCGTCCCCCCTATGGGATTTGGAGACTTTACCAAAACCTTCAACTTCAGAGGCCATTTACTATATGTTCCTTCGCTCTGATCTTGAATCCAAGAAAATTTTCGTGTCCCAAAATTTAATTTCCTTTCCAACGGTGAAAAAATTACGTCTCTAGCTCTTCTGGTTCAAAAGTTATGGCCGTTTAAAGTTGGACCGTTTTTCTTCCAAAATGCACCCATTCCAGTGACCATGCTTGAAATTTTGACCAAAACACAAAGTCGTCAAATCTTGTTTTTAACAACATGGGACCTCAAGGCACATCAAACCAAAGCGATTGGTATCAATTTGGATGGTTTTCGCGAGAAAAAAGTTTCATGGTGGGTCATCGTCCCCCCTATGGGATTTGGAGACTTTACCAAAACCTTCAACTTCAGAGGCCATTTACTATATGTTCCTTCGCTCTGATCTTGAATCCAAGAAAATTTTCGTGTCCCAAAATTTAATTTCCTTTCCAACGGTGAAAAAATTACGTCTCTAGCTCTTCTGGTTCAAAAGTTATGGCCGTTTAAAGTTGGACCGTTTTTCTTCCAAAATGCACCCATTCCAGTGACCATGCTTGAAATTTTGACCAAAACACAAAGTCGTCAAATCTTGTTTTTAACATCATGGGACCTCAAGGCACATCAAACCAAAGCAATTGGTATCAATTTGGATGGTTTTCGCGAGAAAAAAGTTTCATGGTGGGTCATCGTCCCCCCTATGGGATTTGGAGACTTTACCAAAACCTTCAACTTCAGAGGCCATTTACTATATGTTCCTTCGCTCTGATCTTGAATCCAAGAAAATTTTCGTGTCCCAAAATTTAATTTCCTTTCCAACGGTGAAAAAATTACGTCTCTAGCTCTTCTGGTTCAAAAGTTATGGCCGTTTAAAGTTGGACCGTTTTTCTTCCAAAATGCACCCATTCCAGTGACCATGCTTGAAATTTTGACCAAAACACAAAGTCGTCAAATCTTGTTTTTAACACATGGGACCTCAAGGCACATCAAACCAAAGCGATTGGTATCAATTTGGATGGTTTTCGCGAGAAAAAAGTTTCATGGTGGGTCATCGTCCCCCCTATGGGATTTGGAGACTTTACCAAAACCTTCAACTTCAGAGGCCATTTACTATATGTTCCTTCGCTCTGATCTTGAATCCAAGAAAATTTTCGTGTCCCAAAATTTAATTTCCTTTCCAACGGTGAAAAAATTACGTCTCTAGCTCTTCTGGTTCAAAAGTTATGGCCGTTTAAAGTTGGACCGTTTTTCTTCCAAAATGCACCCATTCCAGTGACCATGCTTGAAATTTTGACCAAAACACAAAGTCGTCAAATCTTGTTTTTAACAACATGGGACCTCAAGGCACATCAAACCAAAGCGATTGGTATCAATTTGGATGGTTTTCGCGAGAAAAAAGTTTCATGGTGGGTCATCGTCCCCCCTATGGGATTTGGAGACTTTACCAAAACCTTCAACTTCAGAGGCCATTTACTATATGTTCCTTCGCTCTGATCTTGAATCCAAGAAAATTTTCGTGTCCCAAAATTTAATTTCCTTTCCAACGGTGAAAAAATTACGTCTCTAGCTCTTCTGGTTCAAAAGTTATGGCCGTTTAAAGTTGGACCGTTTTTCTTCCAAAATGCACCCATTCCAGTGACCATGCTTGAAATTTTGACCAAAACACAAAGTCGTCAAATCTTGTTTTCAACAACATGGGACCTCAAGGCACATCAAACCAAAGCGATTGGTATCAATTTGGATGGTTTTCGCGAGAAAAAAGTTTCATGGTGGGTCATCGTCCCCCCTATGGGATTTGGAGACTTTACCAAAACCTTCAACTTCAGAGGCCATTTACTATATGTTCCTTCGCTCTGATCTTGAATCCAAGAAAATTTTCGTGTCCCAAAATTTAATTTCCTTTCCAACGGTGAAAAAATTACGTCTCTAGCTCTTCTGGTTCAAAAGTTATGGCCGTTTAAAGTTGGACCGTTTTTCTTCCAAAATGCACCCATTCCAGTGACCATGCTTGAAATTTTGACCAAAACACAAAGTCGTCAAATCTTGTTTTCAACAACATGGGACCTCAAGGCACATCAAACCAAAGCGATTGGTATCAATTTGGATGGTTTTCGCGAGAAAAAAGTTTCATGGTGGGTCATCGTCCCCCCTATGGGATTTGGAGACTTTACCAAAACCTTCAACTTCAGAGGCCATTTACTATATGTTCCTTCGCTCTGATCTTGAATCCAAGAAAATTTTCGTGTCCCAAAATTTAATTTCCTTTCCAACGGTGAAAAAATTACGTCTCTAGCTCTTCTGGTTCAAAAGTTATGGCCGTTTAAAGTTGGACCGTTTTTCTTCCAAAATGCACCCATTCCAGTGACCATGCTTGAAATTTTGACCAAAACACAAAGTCGTCAAATCTTGTTTTTAACAACATGGGACCTCAAGGCACATCAAACCAAAGCGATTGGTATCAATTTGGATGGTTTTCGCGAGAAAAAAGTTTCATGGTGGGTCATCGTCCCCCTATGGGATTTGGAGACTTTACCAAAACCTTCAACTTCAGAGGCCATTTACTATATGTTCCTTCGCTCTGATCTTGAATCCAAGAAAATTTTCGTGTCCCAAAATTTAATTTCCTTTCCAACGGTGAAAAAATTACGTCTCTAGCTCTTCTGGTTCAAAAGTTATGGCCGTTTAAAGTTGGACCGTTTTTCTTCCAAAATGCACCCATTCCAGTGACCATGCTTGAAATTTTGACCAAAACACAAAGTCGTCAAATCTTGTTTTTAACAACATGGGACCTCAAGGCACATCAAACCAAAGCGATTGGTATCAATTTGGATGGTTTTCGCGAGAAAAAAGTTTCATGGTGGGTCATCGTCCCCCCTATGGGATTTGGAGACTTTACCAAAACCTTCAACTTCAGAGGCCATTTACTATATGTTCCTTCGCTCTGATCTTGAATCCAAGAAAATTTTCGTGTCCCAAAATTTAATTTCCTTTCCAACGGTGAAAAAATTACGTCTCTAGCTCTTCTGGTTCAAAAGTTATGGCCGTTTAAAGTTGGACCGTTTTTCTTCCAAAATGCACCCATTCCAGTGACCATGCTTGAAATTTTGACCAAAACACAAAGTCGTCAAATCTTGTTTTCAACAACATGGGACCTCAAGGCACATCAAACCAAAGCGATTGGTATCAATTTGGATGGTTTTCGCGAGAAAAAAGTTTCATGGTGGGTCATCGTCCCCCCTATGGGATTTGGAGACTTTACCAAAACCTTCAACTTCAGAGGCCATTTACTATATGTTCCTTCGCTCTGATCTTGAATCCAAGAAAATTTTCGTGTCCCAAAATTTAATTTCCTTTCCAACGGTGAAAAAATTACGTCTCTAGCTCTTCTGGTTCAAAAGTTATGGCCGTTTAAAGTTGGACCGTTTTTCTTCCAAAATGCACCCATTCCAGTGACCATGCTTGAAATTTTGACCAAAACACAAAGTCGTCAAATCTTGTTTTTAACAACATGGGACCTCAAGGCACATCAAACCAAAGCGATTGGTATCAATTTGGATGGTTTTCGCGAGAAAAAAGTTTCATGGTGGGTCATCGTCCCCCCTATGGGATTTGGAGACTTTACCAAAACCTTCAACTTCAGAGGCCATTTACTATATGTTCCTTCGCTCTGATCTTGAATCCAAGAAAATTTTCGTGTCCCAAAATTTAATTTCCTTTCCAACGGTGAAAAAATTACGTCTCTAGCTCTTCTGGTTCAAAAGTTATGGCCGTTTAAAGTTGGACCGTTTTTCTTCCAAAATGCACCCATTCCAGTGACCATGCTTGAAATTTTGACCAAAACACAAAGTCGTCAAATCTTGTTTTTATTAACATGGGACCTCAAGGCACATCAAACCAAAGCGATTGGTATCAATTTGGATGGTTTTCGCGAGAAAAAAGTTTCATGGTGGGTCATCGTCCCCCCTATGGGATTTGGAGACTTTACCAAAACCTTCAACTTCAGAGGCCATTTACTATATGTTCCTTCGCTCTGATCTTGAATCCAAGAAAATTTTCGTGTCCCAAAATTTAATTTCCTTTCCAACGGTGAAAAAATTACGTCTCTAGCTCTTCTGGTTCAAAAGTTATGGCCGTTTAAAGTTGGACCGTTTTTCTTCCAAAATGCACCCATTCCAGTGACCATGCTTGAAATTTTGACCAAAACACAAAGTCGTCAAATCTTGTTTTTAACAACATGGGACCTCAAGGCACATCAAACCAAAGCGATTGGTATCAATTTGGATGGTTTTCGCGAGAAAAAAGTTTCATGGTGGGTCATCGTCCCCCCTATGGGATTTGGAGACTTTACCAAAACCTTCAACTTCAGAGGCCATTTACTATATGTTCCTTCGCTCTGATCTTGAATCCAAGAAAATTTTCGTGTCCCAAAATTTAATTTCCTTTCCAACGGTGAAAAAATTACGTCTCTAGCTCTTCTGGTTCAAAAGTTATGGCCGTTTAAAGTTGGACCGTTTTTCTTCCAAAATGCACCCATTCCAGTGACCATGCTTGAAATTTTGACCAAAACACAAAGTCGTCAAATCTTGTTTTTAACATGGGACCTCAAGGCACATCAAACCAAAGCGATTGGTATCAATTTGGATGGTTTTCGCGAGAAAAAAGTTTCATGGTGGGTCATCGTCCCCCCTATGGGATTTGGAGACTTTACCAAAACCTTCAACTTCAGAGGCCATTTACTATATGTTCCTTCGCTCTGATCTTGAATCCAAGAAAATTTTCGTGTCCCAAAATTTAATTTCCTTTCCAACGGTGAAAAAATTACGTCTCTAGCTCTTCTGGTTCAAAAGTTATGGCCGTTTAAAGTTGGACCGTTTTTCTTCCAAAATGCACCCATTCCAGTGACCATGCTTGAAATTTTGACCAAAACACAAAGTCGTCAAATCTTGTTTTAACAACATGGGACCTCAAGGCACATCAAACCAAAGCGATTGGTATCAATTTGGATGGTTTTCGCGAGAAAAAAGTTTCATGGTGGGTCATCGTCCCCCCTATGGGATTTGGAGACTTTACCAAAACCTTCAACTTCAGAGGCCATTTACTATATGTTCCTTCGCTCTGATCTTGAATCCAAGAAAATTTTCGTGTCCCAAAATTTAATTTCCTTTCCAACGGTGAAAAAATTACGTCTCTAGCTCTTCTGGTTCAAAAGTTATGGCCGTTTAAAGTTGGACCGTTTTTCTTCCAAAATGCACCCATTCCAGTGACCATGCTTGAAATTTTGACCAAAACACAAAGTCGTCAAATCTTGTTTTTAACATCATGGGACCTCAAGGCACATCAAACCAAAGCAATTGGTATCAATTTGGATGGTTTTCGCGAGAAAAAAGTTTCATGGTGGGTCATCGTCCCCCCTATGGGATTTGGAGACTTTACCAAAACCTTCAACTTCAGAGGCCATTTACTATATGTTCCTTCGCTCTGATCTTGAATCCAAGAAAATTTTCGTGTCCCAAAATTTAATTTCCTTTCCAACGGTGAAAAAATTACGTCTCTAGCTCTTCTGGTTCAAAAGTTATGGCCGTTTAAAGTTGGACCGTTTTTCTTCCAAAATGCACCCATTCCAGTGACCATGCTTGAAATTTTGACCAAAACACAAAGTCGTCAAATCTTGTTTTTAACAACATGGGACCTCAAGGCACATCAAACCAAAGCGATTGGTATCAATTTGGATGGTTTTCGCGAGAAAAAAGTTTCATGGTGGGTCATCGTCCCCCCTATGGGATTTGGAGACTTTACCAAAACCTTCAACTTCAGAGGCCATTTACTATATGTTCCTTCGCTCTGATCTTGAATCCAAGAAAATTTTCGTGTCCCAAAATTTAATTTCCTTTCCAACGGTGAAAAAATTACGTCTCTAGCTCTTCTGGTTCAAAAGTTATGGCCGTTTAAAGTTGGACCGTTTTTCTTCCAAAATGCACCCATTCCAGTGACCATGCTTGAAATTTTGACCAAAACACAAAGTCGTCAAATCTTGTTTTCAACAACATGGGACCTCAAGGCACATCAAACCAAAGCGATTGGTATCAATTTGGATGGTTTTCGCGAGAAAAAAGTTTCATGGTGGGTCATCGTCCCCCCTATGGGATTTGGAGACTTTACCAAAACCTTCAACTTCAGAGGCCATTTACTATATGTTCCTTCGCTCTGATCTTGAATCCAAGAAAATTTTCGTGTCCCAAAATTTAATTTCCTTTCCAACGGTGAAAAAATTACGTCTCTAGCTCTTCTGGTTCAAAAGTTATGGCCGTTTAAAGTTGGACCGTTTTTCTTCCAAAATGCACCCATTCCAGTGACCATGCTTGAAATTTTGACCAAAACACAAAGTCGTCAAATCTTGTTTTAACAACATGGGACCTCAAGGCACATCAAACCAAAGCGATTGGTATCAATTTGGATGGTTTTCGCGAGAAAAAAGTTTCATGGTGGGTCATCGTCCCCCCTATGGGATTTGGAGACTTTACCAAAACCTTCAACTTCAGAGGCCATTTACTATATGTTCCTTCGCTCTGATCTTGAATCCAAGAAAATTTTCGTGTCCCAAAATTTAATTTCCTTTCCAACGGTGAAAAAATTACGTCTCTAGCTCTTCTGGTTCAAAAGTTATGGCCGTTTAAAGTTGGACCGTTTTTCTTCCAAAATGCACCCATTCCAGTGACCATGCTTGAAATTTTGACCAAAACACAAAGTCGTCAAATCTTGTTTTTAACAACATGGGACCTCAAGGCACATCAAACCAAAGCGATTGGTATCAATTTGGATGGTTTTCGCGAGAAAAAAGTTTCATGGTGGGTCATCGTCCCCCCTATGGGATTTGGAGACTTTACCAAAACCTTCAACTTCAGAGGCCATTTACTATATGTTCCTTCGCTCTGATCTTGAATCCAAGAAAATTTTCGTGTCCCAAAATTTAATTTCCTTTCCAACGGTGAAAAAATTACGTCTCTAGCTCTTCTGGTTCAAAAGTTATGGCCGTTTAAAGTTGGACCGTTTTTCTTCCAAAATGCACCCATTCCAGTGACCATGCTTGAAATTTTGACCAAAACACAAAGTCGTCAAATCTTGTTTTTACAACATGGGACCTCAAGGCACATCAAACCAAAGCAATTGGTATCAATTTGGATGGTTTTCGCGAGAAAAAAGTTTCATGGTGGGTCATCGTCCCCCTATGGGATTTGGAGACTTTACCAAAACCTTCAACTTCAGAGGCCATTTACTATATGTTCCTTCGCTCTGATCTTGAATCCAAGAAAATTTTCGTGTCCCAAAATTTAATTTCCTTTCCAACGGTGAAAAAATTACGTCTCTAGCTCTTCTGGTTCAAAAGTTATGGCCGTTTAAAGTTGGACCGTTTTTCTTCCAAAATGCACCCATTCCAGTGACCATGCTTGAAATTTTGACCAAAACACAAAGTCGTCAAATCTTGTTTTTAACAACATGGGACCTCAAGGCACATCAAACCAAAGCGATTGGTATCAATTTGGATGGTTTTCGCGAGAAAAAAGTTTCATGGTGGGTCATCGTCCCCCCTATGGGATTTGGAGACTTTACCAAAACCTTCAACTTCAGAGGCCATTTACTATATGTTCCTTCGCTCTGATCTTGAATCCAAGAAAATTTTCGTGTCCCAAAATTTAATTTCCTTTCCAACGGTGAAAAAATTACGTCTCTAGCTCTTCTGGTTCAAAAGTTATGGCCGTTTAAAGTTGGACCGTTTTTCTTCCAAAATGCACCCATTCCAGTGACCATGCTTGAAATTTTGACCAAAACACAAAGTCGTCAAATCTTGTTTTTAACAACATGGGACCTCAAGGCACATCAAACCAAAGCGATTGGTATCAATTTGGATGGTTTTCGCGAGAAAAAAGTTTCATGGTGGGTCATCGTCCCCCCTATGGGATTTGGAGACTTTACCAAAACCTTCAACTTCAGAGGCCATTTACTATATGTTCCTTCGCTCTGATCTTGAATCCAAGAAAATTTTCGTGTCCCAAAATTTAATTTCCTTTCCAACGGTGAAAAAATTACGTCTCTAGCTCTTCTGGTTCAAAAGTTATGGCCGTTTAAAGTTGGACCGTTTTTCTTCCAAAATGCACCCATTCCAGTGACCATGCTTGAAATTTTGACCAAAACACAAAGTCGTCAAATCTTGTTTTTAACAACATGGGACCTCAAGGCACATCAAACCAAAGCGATTGGTATCAATTTGGATGGTTTTCGCGAGAAAAAAGTTTCATGGTGGGTCATCGTCCCCCTATGGGATTTGGAGACTTTACCAAAACCTTCAACTTCAGAGGCCATTTACTATATGTTCCTTCGCTCTGATCTTGAATCCAAGAAAATTTTCGTGTCCCAAAATTTAATTTCCTTTCCAACGGTGAAAAAATTACGTCTCTAGCTCTTCTGGTTCAAAAGTTATGGCCGTTTAAAGTTGGACCGTTTTTCTTCCAAAATGCACCCATTCCAGTGACCATGCTTGAAATTTTGACCAAAACACAAAGTCGTCAAATCTTGTTTTTAACAACATGGGACCTCAAGGCACATCAAACCAAAGCGATTGGTATCAATTTGGATGGTTTTCGCGAGAAAAAAGTTTCATGGTGGGTCATCGTCCCCCCTATGGGATTTGGAGACTTTACCAAAACCTTCAACTTCAGAGGCCATTTACTATATGTTCCTTCGCTCTGATCTTGAATCCAAGAAAATTTTCGTGTCCCAAAATTTAATTTCCTTTCCAACGGTGAAAAAATTACGTCTCTAGCTCTTCTGGTTCAAAAGTTATGGCCGTTTAAAGTTGGACCGTTTTTCTTCCAAAATGCACCCATTCCAGTGACCATGCTTGAAATTTTGACCAAAACACAAAGTCGTCAAATCTTGTTTTTAACAACATGGGACCTCAAGGCACATCAAACCAAAGCGATTGGTATCAATTTGGATGGTTTTCGCGAGAAAAAAGTTTCATGGTGGGTCATCGTCCCCCCTATGGGATTTGGAGACTTTACCAAAACCTTCAACTTCAGAGGCCATTTACTATATGTTCCTTCGCTCTGATCTTGAATCCAAGAAAATTTTCGTGTCCCAAAATTTAATTTCCTTTCCAACGGTGAAAAAATTACGTCTCTAGCTCTTCTGGTTCAAAAGTTATGGCCGTTTAAAGTTGGACCGTTTTTCTTCCAAAATGCACCCATTCCAGTGACCATGCTTGAAATTTTGACCAAAACACAAAGTCGTCAAATCTTGTTTTTAACAACATGGGACCTCAAGGCACATCAAACCAAAGCGATTGGTATCAATTTGGATGGTTTTCGCGAGAAAAAAGTTTCATGGTGGGTCATCGTCCCCCCTATGGGATTTGGAGACTTTACCAAAACCTTCAACTTCAGAGGCCATTTACTATATGTTCCTTCGCTCTGATCTTGAATCCAAGAAAATTTTCGTGTCCCAAAATTTAATTTCCTTTCCAACGGTGAAAAAATTACGTCTCTAGCTCTTCTGGTTCAAAAGTTATGGCCGTTTAAAGTTGGACCGTTTTTCTTCCAAAATGCACCCATTCCAGTGACCATGCTTGAAATTTTGACCAAAACACAAAGTCGTCAAATCTTGTTTTTAACAACATGGGACCTCAAGGCACATCAAACCAAAGCGATTGGTATCAATTTGGATGGTTTTCGCGAGAAAAAAGTTTCATGGTGGGTCATCGTCCCCCCTATGGGATTTGGAGACTTTACCAAAACCTTCAACTTCAGAGGCCATTTACTATATGTTCCTTCGCTCTGATCTTGAATCCAAGAAAATTTTCGTGTCCCAAAATTTAATTTCCTTTCCAACGGTGAAAAAATTACGTCTCTAGCTCTTCTGGTTCAAAAGTTATGGCCGTTTAAAGTTGGACCGTTTTTCTTCCAAAATGCACCCATTCCAGTGACCATGCTTGAAATTTTGACCAAAACACAAAGTCGTCAAATCTTGTTTTTAACAACATGGGACCTCAAGGCACATCAAACCAAAGCGATTGGTATCAATTTGGATGGTTTTCGCGAGAAAAAAGTTTCATGGTGGGTCATCGTCCCCCCTATGGGATTTGGAGACTTTACCAAAACCTTCAACTTCAGAGGCCATTTACTATATGTTCCTTCGCTCTGATCTTGAATCCAAGAAAATTTTCGTGTCCCAAAATTTAATTTCCTTTCCAACGGTGAAAAAATTACGTCTCTAGCTCTTCTGGTTCAAAAGTTATGGCCGTTTAAAGTTGGACCGTTTTTCTTCCAAAATGCACCCATTCCAGTGACCATGCTTGAAATTTTGACCAAAACACAAAGTCGTCAAATCTTGTTTTAACAACATGGGACCTCAAGGCACATCAAACCAAAGCGATTGGTATCAATTTGGATGGTTTTCGCGAGAAAAAAGTTTCATGGTGGGTCATCGTCCCCCTATGGGATTTGGAGACTTTACCAAAACCTTCAACTTCAGAGGCCATTTACTATATGTTCCTTCGCTCTGATCTTGAATCCAAGAAAATTTTCGTGTCCCAAAATTTAATTTCCTTTCCAACGGTGAAAAAATTACGTCTCTAGCTCTTCTGGTTCAAAAGTTATGGCCGTTTAAAGTTGGACCGTTTTTCTTCCAAAATGCACCCATTCCAGTGACCATGCTTGAAATTTTGACCAAAACACAAAGTCGTCAAATCTTGTTTTTACAACATGGGACCTCAAGGCACATCAAACCAAAGCGATTGGTATCAATTTGGATGGTTTTCGCGAGAAAAAAGTTTCATGGTGGGTCATCGTCCCCCTATGGGATTTGGAGACTTTACCAAAACCTTCAACTTCAGAGGCCATTTACTATATGTTCCTTCGCTCTGATCTTGAATCCAAGAAAATTTTCGTGTCCCAAAATTTAATTTCCTTTCCAACGGTGAAAAAATTACGTCTCTAGCTCTTCTGGTTCAAAAGTTATGGCCGTTTAAAGTTGGACCGTTTTTCTTCCAAAATGCACCCATTCCAGTGACCATGCTTGAAATTTTGACCAAAACACAAAGTCGTCAAATCTTGTTTTTACAACATGGGACCTCAAGGCACATCAAACCAAAGCGATTGGTATCAATTTGGATGGTTTTCGCGAGAAAAAAGTTTCATGGTGGGTCATCGTCCCCCCTATGGGATTTGGAGACTTTACCAAAACCTTCAACTTCAGAGGCCATTTACTATATGTTCCTTCGCTCTGATCTTGAATCCAAGAAAATTTTCGTGTCCCAAAATTTAATTTCCTTTCCAACGGTGAAAAAATTACGTCTCTAGCTCTTCTGGTTCAAAAGTTATGGCCGTTTAAAGTTGGACCGTTTTTCTTCCAAAATGCACCCATTCCAGTGACCATGCTTGAAATTTTGACCAAAACACAAAGTCGTCAAATCTTGTTTTTAACAACATGGGACCTCAAGGCACATCAAACCAAAGCGATTGGTATCAATTTGGATGGTTTTCGCGAGAAAAAAGTTTCATGGTGGGTCATCGTCCCCCCTATGGGATTTGGAGACTTTACCAAAACCTTCAACTTCAGAGGCCATTTACTATATGTTCCTTCGCTCTGATCTTGAATCCAAGAAAATTTTCGTGTCCCAAAATTTAATTTCCTTTCCAACGGTGAAAAAATTACGTCTCTAGCTCTTCTGGTTCAAAAGTTATGGCCGTTTAAAGTTGGACCGTTTTTCTTCCAAAATGCACCCATTCCAGTGACCATGCTTGAAATTTTGACCAAAACACAAAGTCGTCAAATCTTGTTTTTAACAACATGGGACCTCAAGGCACATCAAACCAAAGCGATTGGTATCAATTTGGATGGTTTTCGCGAGAAAAAAGTTTCATGGTGGGTCATCGTCCCCCTATGGGATTTGGAGACTTTACCAAAACCTTCAACTTCAGAGGCCATTTACTATATGTTCCTTCGCTCTGATCTTGAATCCAAGAAAATTTTCGTGTCCCAAAATTTAATTTCCTTTCCAACGGTGAAAAAATTACGTCTCTAGCTCTTCTGGTTCAAAAGTTATGGCCGTTTAAAGTTGGACCGTTTTTCTTCCAAAATGCACCCATTCCAGTGACCATGCTTGAAATTTTGACCAAAACACAAAGTCGTCAAATCTTGTTTTTAACATCATGGGACCTCAAGGCACATCAAACCAAAGCAATTGGTATCAATTTGGATGGTTTTCGCGAGAAAAAAGTTTCATGGTGGGTCATCGTCCCCCCTATGGGATTTGGAGACTTTACCAAAACCTTCAACTTCAGAGGCCATTTACTATATGTTCCTTCGCTCTGATCTTGAATCCAAGAAAATTTTCGTGTCCCAAAATTTAATTTCCTTTCCAACGGTGAAAAAATTACGTCTCTAGCTCTTCTGGTTCAAAAGTTATGGCCGTTTAAAGTTGGACCGTTTTTCTTCCAAAATGCACCCATTCCAGTGACCATGCTTGAAATTTTGACCAAAACACAAAGTCGTCAAATCTTGTTTTTAACAACATGGGACCTCAAGGCACATCAAACCAAAGCGATTGGTATCAATTTGGATGGTTTTCGCGAGAAAAAAGTTTCATGGTGGGTCATCGTCCCCCTATGGGATTTGGAGACTTTACCAAAACCTTCAACTTCAGAGGCCATTTACTATATGTTCCTTCGCTCTGATCTTGAATCCAAGAAAATTTTCGTGTCCCAAAATTTAATTTCCTTTCCAACGGTGAAAAAATTACGTCTCTAGCTCTTCTGGTTCAAAAGTTATGGCCGTTTAAAGTTGGACCGTTTTTCTTCCAAAATGCACCCATTCCAGTGACCATGCTTGAAATTTTGACCAAAACACAAAGTCGTCAAATCTTGTTTTAACAACATGGGACCTCAAGGCACATCAAACCAAAGCGATTGGTATCAATTTGGATGGTTTTCGCGAGAAAAAAGTTTCATGGTGGGTCATCGTCCCCCTATGGGATTTGGAGACTTTACCAAAACCTTCAACTTCAGAGGCCATTTACTATATGTTCCTTCGCTCTGATCTTGAATCCAAGAAAATTTTCGTGTCCCAAAATTTAATTTCCTTTCCAACGGTGAAAAAATTACGTCTCTAGCTCTTCTGGTTCAAAAGTTATGGCCGTTTAAAGTTGGACCGTTTTTCTTCCAAAATGCACCCATTCCAGTGACCATGCTTGAAATTTTGACCAAAACACAAAGTCGTCAAATCTTGTTTTTAACAACATGGGACCTCAAGGCACATCAAACCAAAGCGATTGGTATCAATTTGGATGGTTTTCGCGAGAAAAAAGTTTCATGGTGGGTCATCGTCCCCCTATGGGATTTGGAGACTTTACCAAAACCTTCAACTTCAGAGGCCATTTACTATATGTTCCTTCGCTCTGATCTTGAATCCAAGAAAATTTTCGTGTCCCAAAATTTAATTTCCTTTCCAACGGTGAAAAAATTACGTCTCTAGCTCTTCTGGTTCAAAAGTTATGGCCGTTTAAAGTTGGACCGTTTTTCTTCCAAAATGCACCCATTCCAGTGACCATGCTTGAAATTTTGACCAAAACACAAAGTCGTCAAATCTTGTTTTATTAACATGGGACCTCAAGGCACATCAAACCAAAGCGATTGGTATCAATTTGGATGGTTTTCGCGAGAAAAAAGTTTCATGGTGGGTCATCGTCCCCCTATGGGATTTGGAGACTTTACCAAAACCTTCAACTTCAGAGGCCATTTACTATATGTTCCTTCGCTCTGATCTTGAATCCAAGAAAATTTTCGTGTCCCAAAATTTAATTTCCTTTCCAACGGTGAAAAAATTACGTCTCTAGCTCTTCTGGTTCAAAAGTTATGGCCGTTTAAAGTTGGACCGTTTTTCTTCCAAAATGCACCCATTCCAGTGACCATGCTTGAAATTTTGACCAAAACACAAAGTCGTCAAATCTTGTTTTTAACAACATGGGACCTCAAGGCACATCAAACCAAAGCGATTGGTATCAATTTGGATGGTTTTCGCGAGAAAAAAGTTTCATGGTGGGTCATCGTCCCCCCTATGGGATTTGGAGACTTTACCAAAACCTTCAACTTCAGAGGCCATTTACTATATGTTCCTTCGCTCTGATCTTGAATCCAAGAAAATTTTCGTGTCCCAAAATTTAATTTCCTTTCCAACGGTGAAAAAATTACGTCTCTAGCTCTTCTGGTTCAAAAGTTATGGCCGTTTAAAGTTGGACCGTTTTTCTTCCAAAATGCACCCATTCCAGTGACCATGCTTGAAATTTTGACCAAAACACAAAGTCGTCAAATCTTGTTTTAACAACATGGGACCTCAAGGCACATCAAACCAAAGCGATTGGTATCAATTTGGATGGTTTTCGCGAGAAAAAAGTTTCATGGTGGGTCATCGTCCCCCTATGGGATTTGGAGACTTTACCAAAACCTTCAACTTCAGAGGCCATTTACTATATGTTCCTTCGCTCTGATCTTGAATCCAAGAAAATTTTCGTGTCCCAAAATTTAATTTCCTTTCCAACGGTGAAAAAATTACGTCTCTAGCTCTTCTGGTTCAAAAGTTATGGCCGTTTAAAGTTGGACCGTTTTTCTTCCAAAATGCACCCATTCCAGTGACCATGCTTGAAATTTTGACCAAAACACAAAGTCGTCAAATCTTGTTTTTACAACATGGGACCTCAAGGCACATCAAACCAAAGCGATTGGTATCAATTTGGATGGTTTTCGCGAGAAAAAAGTTTCATGGTGGGTCATCGTCCCCCTATGGGATTTGGAGACTTTACCAAAACCTTCAACTTCAGAGGCCATTTACTATATGTTCCTTCGCTCTGATCTTGAATCCAAGAAAATTTTCGTGTCCCAAAATTTAATTTCCTTTCCAACGGTGAAAAAATTACGTCTCTAGCTCTTCTGGTTCAAAAGTTATGGCCGTTTAAAGTTGGACCGTTTTTCTTCCAAAATGCACCCATTCCAGTGACCATGCTTGAAATTTTGACCAAAACACAAAGTCGTCAAATCTTGTTTTCAACAACATGGGACCTCAAGGCACATCAAACCAAAGCAATTGGTATCAATTTGGATGGTTTTCGCGAGAAAAAAGTTTCATGGTGGGTCATCGTCCCCCCTATGGGATTTGGAGACTTTACCAAAACCTTCAACTTCAGAGGCCATTTACTATATGTTCCTTCGCTCTGATCTTGAATCCAAGAAAATTTTCGTGTCCCAAAATTTAATTTCCTTTCCAACGGTGAAAAAATTACGTCTCTAGCTCTTCTGGTTCAAAAGTTATGGCCGTTTAAAGTTGGACCGTTTTTCTTCCAAAATGCACCCATTCCAGTGACCATGCTTGAAATTTTGACCAAAACACAAAGTCGTCAAATCTTGTTTTAACAACATGGGACCTCAAGGCACATCAAACCAAAGCGATTGGTATCAATTTGGATGGTTTTCGCGAGAAAAAAGTTTCATGGTGGGTCATCGTCCCCCTATGGGATTTGGAGACTTTACCAAAACCTTCAACTTCAGAGGCCATTTACTATATGTTCCTTCGCTCTGATCTTGAATCCAAGAAAATTTTCGTGTCCCAAAATTTAATTTCCTTTCCAACGGTGAAAAAATTACGTCTCTAGCTCTTCTGGTTCAAAAGTTATGGCCGTTTAAAGTTGGACCGTTTTTCTTCCAAAATGCACCCATTCCAGTGACCATGCTTGAAATTTTGACCAAAACACAAAGTCGTCAAATCTTGTTTTTATTAACATGGGACCTCAAGGCACATCAAACCAAAGCGATTGGTATCAATTTGGATGGTTTTCGCGAGAAAAAAGTTTCATGGTGGGTCATCGTCCCCCCTATGGGATTTGGAGACTTTACCAAAACCTTCAACTTCAGAGGCCATTTACTATATGTTCCTTCGCTCTGATCTTGAATCCAAGAAAATTTTCGTGTCCCAAAATTTAATTTCCTTTCCAACGGTGAAAAAATTACGTCTCTAGCTCTTCTGGTTCAAAAGTTATGGCCGTTTAAAGTTGGACCGTTTTTCTTCCAAAATGCACCCATTCCAGTGACCATGCTTGAAATTTTGACCAAAACACAAAGTCGTCAAATCTTGTTTTATTAACATGGGACCTCAAGGCACATCAAACCAAAGCAATTGGTATCAATTTGGATGGTTTTCGCGAGAAAAAAGTTTCATGGTGGGTCATCGTCCCCCCTATGGGATTTGGAGACTTTACCAAAACCTTCAACTTCAGAGGCCATTTACTATATGTTCCTTCGCTCTGATCTTGAATCCAAGAAAATTTTCGTGTCCCAAAATTTAATTTCCTTTCCAACGGTGAAAAAATTACGTCTCTAGCTCTTCTGGTTCAAAAGTTATGGCCGTTTAAAGTTGGACCGTTTTTCTTCCAAAATGCACCCATTCCAGTGACCATGCTTGAAATTTTGACCAAAACACAAAGTCGTCAAATCTTGTTTTTAACAACATGGGACCTCAAGGCACATCAAACCAAAGCGATTGGTATCAATTTGGATGGTTTTCGCGAGAAAAAAGTTTCATGGTGGGTCATCGTCCCCCTATGGGATTTGGAGACTTTACCAAAACCTTCAACTTCAGAGGCCATTTACTATATGTTCCTTCGCTCTGATCTTGAATCCAAGAAAATTTTCGTGTCCCAAAATTTAATTTCCTTTCCAACGGTGAAAAAATTACGTCTCTAGCTCTTCTGGTTCAAAAGTTATGGCCGTTTAAAGTTGGACCGTTTTTCTTCCAAAATGCACCCATTCCAGTGACCATGCTTGAAATTTTGACCAAAACACAAAGTCGTCAAATCTTGTTTTAACAACATGGGACCTCAAGGCACATCAAACCAAAGCGATTGGTATCAATTTGGATGGTTTTCGCGAGAAAAAAGTTTCATGGTGGGTCATCGTCCCCCCTATGGGATTTGGAGACTTTACCAAAACCTTCAACTTCAGAGGCCATTTACTATATGTTCCTTCGCTCTGATCTTGAATCCAAGAAAATTTTCGTGTCCCAAAATTTAATTTCCTTTCCAACGGTGAAAAAATTACGTCTCTAGCTCTTCTGGTTCAAAAGTTATGGCCGTTTAAAGTTGGACCGTTTTTCTTCCAAAATGCACCCATTCCAGTGACCATGCTTGAAATTTTGACCAAAACACAAAGTCGTCAAATCTTGTTTTTAACAACATGGGACCTCAAGGCACATCAAACCAAAGCGATTGGTATCAATTTGGATGGTTTTCGCGAGAAAAAAGTTTCATGGTGGGTCATCGTCCCCCCTATGGGATTTGGAGACTTTACCAAAACCTTCAACTTCAGAGGCCATTTACTATATGTTCCTTCGCTCTGATCTTGAATCCAAGAAAATTTTCGTGTCCCAAAATTTAATTTCCTTTCCAACGGTGAAAAAATTACGTCTCTAGCTCTTCTGGTTCAAAAGTTATGGCCGTTTAAAGTTGGACCGTTTTTCTTCCAAAATGCACCCATTCCAGTGACCATGCTTGAAATTTTGACCAAAACACAAAGTCGTCAAATCTTGTTTTAACAACATGGGACCTCAAGGCACATCAAACCAAAGCGATTGGTATCAATTTGGATGGTTTTCGCGAGAAAAAAGTTTCATGGTGGGTCATCGTCCCCCTATGGGATTTGGAGACTTTACCAAAACCTTCAACTTCAGAGGCCATTTACTATATGTTCCTTCGCTCTGATCTTGAATCCAAGAAAATTTTCGTGTCCCAAAATTTAATTTCCTTTCCAACGGTGAAAAAATTACGTCTCTAGCTCTTCTGGTTCAAAAGTTATGGCCGTTTAAAGTTGGACCGTTTTTCTTCCAAAATGCACCCATTCCAGTGACCATGCTTGAAATTTTGACCAAAACACAAAGTCGTCAAATCTTGTTTTCAACAACATGGGACCTCAAGGCACATCAAACCAAAGCAATTGGTATCAATTTGGATGGTTTTCGCGAGAAAAAAGTTTCATGGTGGGTCATCGTCCCCCTATGGGATTTGGAGACTTTACCAAAACCTTCAACTTCAGAGGCCATTTACTATATGTTCCTTCGCTCTGATCTTGAATCCAAGAAAATTTTCGTGTCCCAAAATTTAATTTCCTTTCCAACGGTGAAAAAATTACGTCTCTAGCTCTTCTGGTTCAAAAGTTATGGCCGTTTAAAGTTGGACCGTTTTTCTTCCAAAATGCACCCATTCCAGTGACCATGCTTGAAATTTTGACCAAAACACAAAGTCGTCAAATCTTGTTTTAAAACATGGGACCTCAAGGCACATCAAACCAAAGCGATTGGTATCAATTTGGATGGTTTTCGCGAGAAAAAAGTTTCATGGTGGGTCATCGTCCCCCCTATGGGATTTGGAGACTTTACCAAAACCTTCAACTTCAGAGGCCATTTACTATATGTTCCTTCGCTCTGATCTGAATCCAAGAAAATTTTCGTGTCCCAAAATTTAATTTCCTTTCCAACGGTGAAAAAATTACGTCTCTAGCTCTTCTGGTTCAAAAGTTATGGCCGTTTAAAGTTGGACCGTTTTTCTTCCAAAATGCACCCATTCCAGTGACCATGCTTGAAATTTTGACCAAAACACAAAGTCGTCAAATCTTGTTTTTAACATCATGGGACCTCAAGGCACATCAAACCAAAGCAATTGGTATCAATTTGGATGGTTTTCGCGAGAAAAAAGTTTCATGGTGGGTCATCGTCCCCCCTATGGGATTTGGAGACTTTACCAAAACCTTCAACTTCAGAGGCCATTTACTATATGTTTTCGCTCTGATCTTGAATCCAAGAAAATTTTCGTGTCCCAAAATTTAATTTCCTTTCCAACGGTGAAAAACGTCTTAGCTTTAGGTTCAAAAGTTATGGCGTCTGTTTAATAGGCCGTTTAAAGTTGGACCGTTTTCTTCCAAAATGCACCCATTCCAGTGACCATGCTTGAAATTTTGACCAAAACACAAAGTCGTCAAATCTTGTTTTCAACAACATGGGACCTCAAGGCACATCAAACCAAAGCGATTGGTATCAATTTGGATGGTTTTCGCGAGAAAAAAGTTTCATGGTGGGTCATCGTCCCCCTATGGGATTTGGAGACTTTACCAAAACCTTCAACTTCAGAGGCATTTACTATATGTTCCTTCGCTCTGATCTTGAATCCAAGAAAATTTTCGTGTCCCAAAATTTAATTTCCTTTCCAACGGTGAAAAAATTACGTCTCTAGCTCTTCTGGTTCAAAAGTTATGGCCGTTTAAAGTTGGACCGTTTTTCTTCCAAAATGCACCCATTCCAGTGACCATGCTTGAAATTTTGACCAAAACACAAAGTCGTCAAATCTTGTTTTCAACAACATGGGACCTCAAGGCACATCAAACCAAAGCAATTGGTATCAATTTGGATGGTTTTCGCGAGAAAAAAGTTTCATGGTGGGTCATCGTCCCCCTATGGGATTTGGAGACTTTACCAAAACCTTCAACTTCAGAGGCCATTTACTATATGTTCCTTCGCTCTGATCTTGAATCCAAGAAAATTTCGTGTCCCAAAATTAATTTCCTTTCCAACGGTGAAAAAATTACGTCTCTAGCTCTTCTGGTTCAAAAGTTATGGCCGTTTAAAGTTGGACCGTTTTTCTTCAAAAATGCACCCATTCCAGTGACCATGCTTGAAATTTTGACCAAAACACAAAGTCGTCAAATCTTGTTTTCAACAACATGGGACCTCAAGGCACATCAAACCAAAGCAATGGTATCAATTTGGATGGTTTTCGCGAGAAAAAAGTTTCATGGTGGGTCATCGTCCCCCCTATGGGATTTGGAGACTTTACCAAAACCTTCAACTTCAGAGGCCATTTACTATATGTTCCTTCGCTCTGATCTTGAATCCAAGAAAATTTTCGTGTCCCAAAATTTAATTTCCTTTCCAACGGTGAAAAATTACGTCTCTAGCTCTTCTGGTTCAAAAGTTATGGCCGTTTAAAGTTGGACCGTTTTTCTTCCAAAAATGCACCATTCCAGTGACCATGCTTGAAATTTTGACCAAAACACAAAGTCGTCAAATCTTGTTTTATTAACGTGGGACCTCAAGGCACATCAAACCAAAGCGATTGGTATCAATTTGGATGGTTTTCGCGAGAAAAAAGTTTCATGGTGGGTCATCGTCCCCCCTATGGGATTTGGAGACTTTACCAAAACCTTCAACTTCAGAGGCATTTACTATATGTTCCTTCGCTCTGATCTTGAATCCAAGAAAATTTCGTGTCCCAAAATTTAATTTCCTTTCCAACGGTGAAAAAATTACGTCTCTAGCTCTTCTGGTTCAAAAGTTATGGCCGTTTAAAGTTGGACCGTTTTTCTTCCAAAATGCACCCATTCCAGTGACCATGCTTGAAATTTTGACCAAAACACAAAGTCGTCAAATCTTGTTTTCAACAACATGGGACCTCAAGGCACATCAAACCAAAGCATTGGTATCAATTTGGATGGTTTTCGCGAGAAAAAAGTTTCATGGTGGGTCATCGTCCCCCTATGGGATTTGGAGACTTTACCAAAACCTTCAACTTCAGAGGCCATTTACTATATGTTCCTTCGCTCTGATCTTGAATCCAAGAAAATTTTCGTGTCCCAAAATTTAATTCCTTTCCAACGGTGAAAAAATTACGTCTCTAGCTCTTCTGGTTCAAAAGTTATGGCCGTTTAAAGTTAGACGTTTTTCTTCCAAAATGCACCCATTCCAGTGACCATGCTTGAAATTTTGACCAAAACACAAAGTCGTCAAATCTTGTTTTCAACACATGGGACCTCAAGGCACATCAAACCAAAGCATTGGTATCAATTGGATGGTTTTCGCGAGAAAAAAGTTTCATGGTGGGTCATCGTCCCCCCTATGGGATTTGGAGACTTTACCAAAACCTTCAACTTCAGAGGCCATTTACTATATGTTCCTTCGCTCTGATCTTGAATCCAAGAAAATTTTCGTGTCCCAAAATTAATTTCCTTTCCAACGGTGAAAAAATTACGTCTCTAGCTCTTCTGGTTCAAAAGTTATGGCCGTTTAAAGTTGGACCGTTTTTCTTCCAAATGCACCCATTCCAGTGACCATGCTTGAAATTTTGACCAAAACACAAAGTCGTCAAATCTTGTTTATTCAACATGGGACCTCAAGGCACATCAAACCAAAGCAATTGGTATCAATTTGGATGGTTTTCGCGAGAAAAAAGTTTCATGGTGGGTCATCGTCCCCCTAGGGATTTGGAGACTTTACCAAAACCTTCAACTTCAGAGGCCATTTACTATATGTTCCTTCGCTCTGATCTTGAATCCAAGAAAATTTTCGTGTCCCAAAATTTAATTCCTTTCCAACGGTGAAAAAATTACGTCTCTAGCTCTTCTGGTTCAAAAGTTATGGCCGTTTAAAGTTGGACCGTTTTCTTCCAAAATGCACCCATTCCAGTGACCATGCTTGAAATTTTGACCAAAACACAAAGTCGTCAAATCTTGTTTTATAACATGGGACCTCAAGGCACATCAAACCAAAGCGATTGGTATCAATTTGGATGGTTTTCGCGAGAAAAAAGTTTCATGGTGGGTCATCGTCCCCCTATGGATTTGGAGACTTTACCAAAACCTTCAACTTCAGAGGCATTTACTATATGTTCCTTCGCTCTGATCTTGAATCCAAGAAAATTTTCGTGTCCCAAAATTTAATTTCCTTTCCAACGGTGAAAAAATTACGTCTCTAGCTCTTCTGGTTCAAAAGTTATGGCCGTTTAAAGTTGGACCGTTTTTCTTCCAAAATGCACCCATTCCAGTGACCATGCTTGAAATTTTGACCAAAACACAAAGTCGTCAAATCTTGTTTTATTAACGTGGGACCTCAAGGCACATCAAACCAAAGCAAGTTGGTATCAATTTGGATGGTTTTCGCGAGAGAAAAAGTTTCATGGTGGGTCATCGTCCCCCTATGGGATTTGGAGACTTTACCAAACCTTCAACTTCAGAGGCCATTTACTATATGTTCCTTCGCTCTGATCTTGAATCCAAGAAAATTTTCGTGTCCCAAAATTTAATTTCCTTTCCAACGGTGAAAAAATTACGTCTCTAGCTCTTCTGGTTCAAAAGTTATGGCCGTTTAAAGTTGGACCGTTTTTCTTCCAAAATGCACCATTCCAGTGACCATGCTTGAAATTTTGACCAAAACACAAAGTCGTCAAATCTTGTTTTTATTAACATGGGACCTCAAGGCATCAAACCAAAGCAATTGGTATCAATTTGGATGGTTTTCGCGAGAAAAAAGTTTCATGGTGGGTCATCGTCCCCCTATGGGATTTGGAGACTTTACCAAAACCTTCAACTTCAGAGGCCATTTACTATATGTTCCTTCGCTCTGATCTTGAATCCAAGAAAAATTTCGTGTCCCAAATTTAATTTCCTATCCAACGGTGAAAAAATTACGTCTCTAGCTCTTCTGGTTCCTAAGTTATGGCCGTTTAAAGTTGGACCGTTTTTCTTCCAAAATGCACCCATTCCAGTGACCATGCTTGAAATTTTGACCAAAACACAAAGTCGTCAAATCTTGTTTTTATTACAATGGGACCTCAAGGCACATCAAACCAAAGCGATTGGTATCAATTTGGATGGTTTTCGCGAGAAAAAAAGTTTCATGGTGGGTCATCGTCCCCCTATGGGATTTGGAGACTTTACCAAAACCTTCAACTTCAGAGGCCATTTACTATATGTTCCTTCGCTCTGATCTTGAATCCAAGAAAATTTTCGTGTCCCAAAATTTAATTTCCTTTCCAACGGTGAAAAAATTACGTCTCTAGCTCTTCTGGTTCAAAAGTTATGGCCGTTTAAAGTTGGACCGTTTTCTTCCAAAATGCACCCATTCCAGTGACCATGCTTGAAATTTTGACCAAAACACAAAGTCGTCAAATCTTGTTTTATTAACATGGGACCTCAAGGCACATCAAACCAAAGCAATGGTATCAATTGGATGGTTTTCGCGAGAAAAAAGTTTCATGGTGGGTCATCGTCCCCCTATGGGATTTGGAGACTTTACCAAAACCTTCAACTTCAGAGGCCATTACTCTATGTTCCTTCGCTCTGATCTTGAATCCAAGAAAATTTTCGTGTCCCAAATTTAATTTCCTTTCCAACGGTGAAAAAATTACGTCTCTAGCTCTTCTGGTTCAAAAGTTATGGCCGTTTAAAGTTGGACCTTTTCTTCCAAAATGCACCCATTCCAGTGACCATGCTTGAAATTTTGACCAAAACACAAAGTCGTCAAATCTTGTTTTTAAACATGGGACCTCAAGGCACATCAAACCAAAGCGATTGGTATCAATTTGGATGGTTTTCGCGAGAAAAAAGTTTCATGGTGGGTCATCGTCCCCCTATGGGATTTGGAGACTTTACCAAAACCTTCAACTTCAGAGGCAATTACTATATGTTCCCTTCGCTCTGATCTTGAATCCAAGAAAATTTGTGTCCCAAAATTTAATTCCTTTCCAACGGTGAAAAAATTACGTCTCTAGCTCTTCTGGTTCAAAGTTATGGCCGTTTAAAGTTGGACGTTTTTCTTCCAAAATGCACCCATTCCAGGACCATGCTTGAAATTTTGACCAAAACACAAAGTCGTCAAATCTTGTTTTATTAACATGGGACCTCAAGGCACATCAAACCAAAGCGATTGGTATCAATTTGGATGGTTTTCGCGAGAAAAAGTTTCATGGTGGGTCATGTCCCCCCTATGGGATTTGGGACTTTTACAAAACCTTCAACTTCAGAGGCATTTACTATATGTTCCTTGCTCTGATCTGACTTGTTCGAAAATTTGCTGTCCCAAAATTTAATTTCCTTTCGAACGGTGAAAAAATTACGTCTCTAGCTCTTCTGGTTCAAAAAGTTATGGCCGTTTAAAGTTGGACCGTTTTTCTTCCAAAATGCACCCATTCCAGTGACCATGCTTGAAATTTTGACCAAAACACAAAGTCGTCAAATCTTGTTTTATTAACATGGGACCTCAAGGCACATCAAACCAAAGCGATTGGTATCAATTTGGATGGTTTTCGCGAGAAAAAAGTTTCATGGTGGGTCATCGTCCCCTATGGGATTTGGAGACTTTACCAAAACCTCAACTTCAGAGGCCATTTACTATATGTTCCTTCGCTCTGATCTGAATCCAAGAAAATTTTCGTGTCCCAAATTTAATTCCTTTCCAACGGTGAAAAAATTACGTCTCTAGCTCTTCTGGTTCAAAAGTTATGGCCGTTTAAAGTTGGACGTTTTTCTTCCAAAATGCACCCATTCAGTGACCATGCTTGAAATTTTGACCAAAACACAAAGTCGTCAAATCTTGTTTTTATTAACATGGGACCTCAAGGCACATCAAACCAAAGCGATTGGTATCAATTTGGATGGTTTTCGCGAGAAAAAAGTTTCATGGTGGGTCATCGTCCCCCTATGGGATTTGGAGACTTTACCAAAACCTTCAACTTCAGAGGCCATTTACTATATGTTCCTTCGCTCTGATCTTGAATCCAAGAAAATTTCGTGTCCCAAAATTTAATTTCCTTTCCAACGGTGAAAAAAATTACGTCTCTAGCTCTTCTGGTTCAAAAGTTATGGCCGTTTAAAGTTGGACCGTTTTTTCTTCAAAATGCACCCATTCCAGTGACCATGCTTGAAATTTTGACCAAAACACAAAGTCGTCAAATCTTGTTTTATTAACATGGGACCTCAAGGCACATCAAACCAAAGCGATTGGTATCAATTTGGATGGTTTTCGCGAGAAAAAAGTTTCATGGTGGGTCATCGTCCCCCTATGGGATTTGGAGACTTACCAAAACCTTCAACTTCAGAGGCCATTTACTATATGTTCCTTCGCTCTGATCTTGAATCCAAGAAAATTTTCGTGTCCCAAATTTAATTTCCTTTCCAACGGTGAAAAAATTACGTCTCTAGCTCTTCTGGTTCAAAAGTATGGCCGTTTAAAGTTGGACCGTTTTTCTTCCAAAATGCACCCATTCCAGTGACCATGCTTGAAATTTGACCAAAACACAAAGTCGTCAAATCTTGTTTTCAACAACATGGGACCTCAAGGCACATCAAACCAAAGCGATTGGTATCAATTTGGATGGTTTTCGCGAGAAAAAAGTTTCATGGGGGTCATCGTCCCCCCTATGGGATTTGGAGACTTTACCAAAACCTTCAACTCAGAGGCCATTTACTATATGTTCCTTCGCTCTGATCTTGAATCCAAGAAAATTTTCGTGTCCCAAAATTTAATTTCCTTTCCAACGGTGAAAAATTACGTCTCTAGCTCTTTGGTTCAAAAGTTATGGCCGTTTAAAGTTGGACCGTTTTTCTTCCAAAATGCACCATTCCGGACCATGCTTGAAATTTTGACAAAAAACACAAGTCGTCAAATCTTGTTTTATAACATGGACCTCAAGGCACATCAAACCAAAGCGATTGGTATCATTTGGATGGTTTTCGCGAGAAAAAAGTTCATGGTGGGTCATCGTCCCCCCTATGGGATTTGGAGACTTTACCAAAACCTTCAACTTCAGAGGCCATTTACTGTATGTTCCTTCGCTCTGATCTTGAATCCAAGAAAATTTTTGTGTCCCAAATTTAATTTC
>NW_024427800.1:0-35000 GCF_017562075.2 Anopheles merus
ACGCCGTAGTAGTTTCCTAAAGCCGGTCACAGCGATGTGACGATGGTGTGATTTTAATCTTTCAGCTAAAAATCATCCCCGCTATGGTGATTGGACGGTCGGGCAAGGGTGTTATCAAACCATTCCATGAAAAATTATTTATGCTCGTTGTGAGTGTAATATCCTTTGCCCACGTACGCAACGCTGAACGTAACGAAATGTTGTGCATTGAGCTTTCCACAACTACGGATAAAGTCAAACGCTTCAGATGGCACATAAAAATTAAACTTGCTCGTAGCGGAAAGCGGAAGCACACAGAACACACACACAGAGCGTACGTCCGTGCAGTGAAGTGTAACGGATGTGCTGTAACTGCGTGAAAAACATTCTCATTAACGAGCGCTCAGTTCTTTCGGGTCTTCTACCACTCTGACTGCTTCAGTAGATGGTAGCAACTGTGCAATAAAACTTAACAACGAAATAATAATGATTGCTTCTCTAAAGAGTATGCCTAGCGGTTGGTTAGAGGGTGACGTACAGTGCACTTGCGAATCCATTTGAATGATTCGTTGTTTGAGGTGTATAGTATGTACCGTATCATGACAGTTTCTACTGGTTTACAATAAAAACTAACATTTCTTAATGCTAATTGATGCTTCACGTATTCAATAAGAAAACTGAAATTGCTACCTATAGTTGTTGAAATATTATAACGTTCTTACCAAATTCACCATAATATATTCTTCATGCCTAATTGATGATCAATTTTGTTTTCTTCTTCAGTCGTTTGCTTATAAATCGTTATAATACTTTTTTACTCAGTAAGATTTCCTTTTCAACAAGATACACCTTTTAATACTAAATATTTGAGGTTAAACAAGTGAAATCAATTACAGTTAGGATAACTTTATAGTCATCAAAACAAGGTCCAAAATTGATATTCACTACTATAAAATCAAATAGTTAAGATTCATCAGTTAAGTATTGGCAACAGAGTGCGCAAAAGTGTGATCAATCATAACAAAATAGCCAGAGTTATATCGCTTCTTGCTTACTTCCACCTGCAATGCCGCAAACATTATGAGCGATATTTTTTTTGTAGGTACAACAGCCTTAACAACCCAAAATTTATCGAAAAAGGTACATTAGCTAACTATCAAAATGTTTTGTTCACGAAAAGGTTCTATCGTTGTTCGCGTAAAAAGCAATAATGTGTTATCGTCGCACTCGTAAAAACAACATTGAGTTTTATTTTAATCTTCGATTCTACTTTCAAATGCCCATCTCATTGTGGTGAAACAATGTTAAGGTTGGATAGCAGAAATGTAACCTCGAGTTCGACCATATTGATGATTCCTTCTATCCATAGTATGATAGTAGAAGTTGGAAAAGTTCGACGCAATGAAATGTGATACTCAAAGATGATCAGTAATTTATATACGGGTAGGTTCTTCCCGTCTTTCATAATTAGGAACATTATTTTGCGGGCCGGATTGAACGTTGTGCCCGGCCGCATTTGGCCCGCGGGTTGGACTTTGCTTATCGCTAATATAGTATGTTGAAAGCTCATAATATTTTTTTTTTGCAATTTTGTGTTTTACAACCACCTAAATCCCTCATCGTTGGGAACGTGTTTATGAGGAAATCATATTCGGCAATAAGTTTTACAGAGAAACAGTAAACTTCAGCTCAAATGTGTGAGCAATGTTAAGGCCACAAACAGAGCTGGGCCGAAATCGCAGCTAACCAAAATTTGCAACTGATGCTAAACGAACGTGCGACATGATCATCTCTCCTTTCCTGAAAACACACACACACAGTGTTACAACCAGTGTCAAACCAAACCGTTGTCGTGCCTGTTTCACGAAACACCAGCAACTTCTAATCGCAACCGGGCAACCGGATAACGACACTGAACACTCCCTTGTGTACCACCAATCATAACTATATTAAAAACAAGAGTTGAAGCAGTAGCAGTAGCAGCAGCAGCAGTAACAAAACTGCCAGCTTTGGCCCTTCCAAACACTCCCACACAGCCCAGGCCCCAGTCCCCCGAGGACCGGGAGATATTAAGAGGAGCGCGCGCGCATACACGACCAGCTGTTACCCTGCGCTGGGTTGATTATGAACTTCCCGGGTCGCATCACGGGAGGTGCTGGACCACCACCGACAACCAACAGCCGACTCCTGCCGCCCCGGGACGTCTTGATAAGTGTGTCCCGCAAGAGGTTTGGGGAAAAGTTTGAACATTTGTTAAACTCTTGTACTGTGCTTTCTGTGCAACCAACAAACATGCAACATCCCGATGTCTCACATGGCCGCATCGGGTCGGTATCGTTGCTCAAGAATGGAAGTAAACCATAAGTTCGCTTTGCCGTTTCAGGGCTGACCGCACACATGTACGTAAAGTTTCTGGGTTCTGTGTGCAAACTCCGAGGAGAGTAATTAGCTCCATGGGCCCTGGTCGGGCGAGCTCTGGCCCGGTAGTGCTGCAGCAGTTTTTGGGACAAAGTTCCCCGATACTGATCCAGCACGTGGTTAGCCATGATTCATTCGGAAAGGCTAACGAGTCTCGGTGCCTTGGCGTGTTACAGCGATGCATCCGAGGTGGCTCGGGAGAGCCTGTTGGACGTATTTCTTGGAATTGTGTCAGTGTTTCTTCGAAAATGTCTTACTTCGGACTTTCGGACTTTTGGAGTTGCATTACGTCTGCTAGGCGTCATCAGTATTGTATCCAACCAATCCACAACACTTCACTTCTCAGCGCGCTATCCTTGCGCACACACTCATCAAAACCCATCCTCGAGCAATAAATAAACCGCCTGCTTTGCGCCGTTCCAGCTTGCCTCATTTGCTTATCAAATTGTTAGGACAATTTACACCCACACCCATCCCGTGCGACTGATAATGCTTTAATGTCGGGTGGTTTGATTCACTTAATGCTTACGGTTCCGTTGCATGCAACGGAACAACTCCAAGCCGCGGCAAAAACCTTCGACCCAAGCCGAGCACAAATAACCTCACTTCGCGCGGCACGGACACACTCGCGGAACAAAACACACAGGGGCAGCACTTTGGAGAAAATTAAAACCAAACCACTCCACGCTACCTCCCAGGGCCACACTGTTCGGTGCGGGCTTTGTTTCGTGTTCGGGCTTTTCCTTCTTTTTTTATTCAATTTTGCTTTGTTCCCTCACAGCTCACTTTTTCAAACGGCTCTCGCCAGAACAGGGCGCTAACAACACGAACCACCATAAATATTAACCACGACGCGAATTTCACATTTAATTGTAAAACATCCCGAGTGCAGCCCGCGCGAGGATTTCTGCTCCTGCCACGCTTTGCCCCTTACGCTGCCGCCGGGGCAGCGTTGAACATTGGTGCAAATTTTAATTCCGGTTTGCTTTGCTCGAAACAACAACACCAGTTCTCCCCCCGCTTCCCAGTACTTCACCATGTAAGGGGTCTGTGTGTTTAGTTCTAGCAGGGGAAGGGTTGGTAGAAACCAGGAGGCTCCAAAAACGTACATGAAGCTGTCAGAGAAGTTTGCTATTCTTTGTCCTGCCGGTGGCCCTGCCCCGTCCCGAAACACTCCGCAAAGAGTACCACGGCGTAACGCTAGAAACCGCAACATTTACAGGCGAGTCTCCTATTTTACTGATGCCAGTTGTTTTTTTTTTTTTTTCTTGTTTGGACCTTACTTTGCCCTCCCGCCGCGCGCCTACCGCCTGTCGGCAAGACACATTCCAGCACCGGCAAATGGTATGCAGCCCGGCATCATCTGCGTCGTCCGTGTGGTGTGTCGTGCGTTGTCTGCACGTTGCTTCTAGCAACAGCTTTCAACCAGGAGCTCGAAACACCGCTACGATCGAGACGAGTTGTTTTTTATGTAGATTGTGTTTGTTGTGGTTTTCCTCTTGCTCTCTCTCTCTCTCTCTCTCTCTCTCTCTCTGTTTCTCTCTCTATTACTGCTCTTACTTCATTTTTACTCTCAGCTTCCGGTTTGTCTTCAAAGCAGCAGCCACAACGCCATGGTGTTAGCCCATTCCATGGCAGGCCCTGGTATCCGTTGGCCAAAGTGTGGTAGAACACCCGCCGCGCACAGGCTCCTGTGCTGCTGTCGTAGAATTCTGCCCCAATCTGAATAGTCTGCGGGTTCTTCCCGTCGTCCCGGAGTGTCCCCAGGGTGTTATTCATAATCGTAAAATTCACTTTAACACACTGCGTCGTGTTGCGTGTTGCGCCCGCTTGCCCAGAACAAAGTTCGGAGAGAGCGCGCACGTGAGCGTGAGCGGCCCGGGGACCATCTTTCGGCGTACTTACGGCGGACAGGCGGAAGCTTGTGCTCCAACGCACCGGGTGGTCGTAAAGTCCGCAAACACCAATGAGCTTTCCGTGGGGTTGCATTTCTACCGCATACTCCAGACTTCATTCGAGAACACCCGTTCGCACTGCTGTTACATTTGCAGGCACTTTATCGATCTTCCTCCAGCAGCAGCAGCAGCAGCAGCGGAAGCAGCAGTAGTAGCGTAATAACGGCAGTAAGACTGTGGAACATGAATAAAAATGAATAAATTAATTTTTTCGCTTTTTCACAAACCAGACGGCATAACAACAAGCGAAGAAGCAACAACAACAACAACACACACACACACACACACAATTCCCTTACAAAACAATGGCGTGCATGCAGTTGTGCCATTGTTGTACGAAACTTTGCGACAAGCGCGGTTGATCTTCAACCAACCGAACAGGAGTCATTTAGTCACCTTACTTTATATTCTTTTTTGGTTTTACCCTCTCTTTCTCTCTATCTCCTGCCCAGTTGCACCGGTTTGCATATCAAACAGTATCATGATCGTGGGTGCATCGCTGGACGAAACCGTTCCGGTACCGTGTCACGTAGCGGCCGACCCACTAGACGTGTCCTTTGATTGGAACTTTTCCAACAGCGGCGAACGGTTCGAGGTGGCCAGCGGTCAGTTCAATCTGCTGCAGGAGTTCCACCCGGAGGGCATCACCCAGTCCCGGTACGACGCGGACGAGGATAACTCAGGTAAGACACGTGCCAGCCGCTTTCCCGGGCTCCCCTATCGTGCCTTTGTTTTGTCGTGTGTTTTCTTTTCTTTTTTTTACGGTATTATTTTACCCCTACACTCGGTTCTGGTGATGCTGTGCAACGCCGACACCGTTTCGATCATTGATTGAGTTTCGCCCTGCTCGGCCCGGCGCTCGGTGCACCCAGTGATTGGCTGTGAAAGCGAGTCTTATCGAGTCACGCGCTGCGAGGTTGATGCAGTTTACATGTACACCAGACCGCTTCATGGGCTGTACCGTATCGTGTGTACTATATCGAGTTTTGTTCTTGTTTTTTTTTTTGCACTCTTCTTCTTGCAGAAACGATCTACGAGCTGCTGTACACGCCGAAAAGTGAGCGTGAGTACGGGACGCTGGCGTGCTGGGCGAAAAATTCCATCGGCAAGCAGGTCGAACCGTGCCTGTTTCAAGTAGTACCGGCAGGTAAGCAAACACGCTATCGCATGTGGGTGTTGGTTGCGGAGCGAGCAAAGTCTGACTTTTTGTCGCCACATCAATATGTTTTATCGATTTTGAAGCTTGAGACCACTTTGATATAACTTTGGTTATCGGATACTGTTACTTTATGCATTTCTGGTATAAGGTACTTTTAGTTTTTATTTTGCTATCCATTGTGGTCTGTGGACAATTGGCACTATCGACAAAGTGTTTTTCTATAACAGTTTTGTACATAATTTTTCAGATTCTGTAAAACAAAAACACATAATTTTAAAACTATGTGAAAATTTAAACACAGTTAAGCTATTTCCCTTTCAATTGGGTTAGCTTAAGGAGCTTATGAATATTTTACGTATTATTATAAAAATAAAATAATATAGTCAAAAGAATATGTTGCGCTAGTGTTGCTAACACCAACAGTCGCTACTGACCTTAAAATGCTGTGTCAATTTTCCCCGAACCATGCTTTCCCACAAATTGCAAATAAAAATCACAAACCCACCCGCCGCCAACAAACCAAACGTAACGCGACCGGAAATGTCTCCATCACGTTTCCTCATTAGTTTAACAAGATATCGTTGATTGACAGTGTAAGCGAATGGGACGCAGGGAGCATGAAGAAACACAGCAACAAAAGCTACTGCGCTGAATGCACGAAATGGCATGGACCGAATTTCCCCCCTTACCACACGTTCGTTCGTTCCTTCTCTCGCTTCCATTGCTTCGTCTCGAAATCCCTCAATACTTGCTGACGGCAAACGTCAAACGGTGCCCCGATGACGGTACCTAGTCCGCTCTGTCGTCCCGACGAAGACGAAGCGCTAAAGATGAACGACAAACATTGCGTCGCTTTTCTCGCTCCCGCTCGGCCACGCTCTACGCTGCTAAGGCAGAGTAAACAAAATCCCAACAAAAAAAAAAACAAACTAAAAGAGTCCTCCAACCCCCGCCCAACGTTCACGTTTCGGTTTTATTTTCCCACAGCCAAGCCGGCCCCATTGCGCAACTGTACCCTGCGGCCCTACTCGACCCTAGTGTCGCCGACGGGTCCACAGCACAGCCAGAATGCTTCCGCCGCGTCAGCATCCGCCTACTCGTACACGTACGGCGATCCGCCGAGCAGCCACCCGGCCGGTCGGCATCCAGGTCAGCACTATCGGGACACTAATTACATTGTGCCGCAATTCGTTAAAGATCGGAACGTGCCACCGGCCGACCAGCGGAATGTTACAGTGAAATTTAATCAGAAAAATCCCAACCCCGGCGCGACCGGTTCCCGCACCACCGGGCCATCCACTGCCTCGCTGCGCTCCTCCTCCTCCTCCTCTTCGTCCGCTGCGGTGAAAGCTTCCGGCGCGGTTTCGAACCGTCGAGATCGGCGTAACCGCACCGGTGGCGGTTTGCCTTCGATCCGCGACACCGATACGGCTCGCCTAACCGCGGACGGCGGGGAGGAAAGCAGCGCCGGAACCGGATCAAAGGAACCGCTTGCCGATCCACCGCGCCCTCTGCCCGCCCAGCCGCTCGAAATGGTTCGGCGGCGGGTGAAAGCGGCCACGAGTGATGAGCAGAACAGCCGCACCGAGCTGCTGAACACGGCGACGGCCGTCCTGCTCGGCGAGGGCGGTTCGGCAGCCGTACTAGCATCGTCGGCGGTCGGCAACGATCCGACCGAGCAACAGCGCGGAAGTCGACTGCGCCGGTACACCACCGCCCACCAACGGTAAGTCCGACAGGCAGACAGCAATTTAATGAAAATGTGCAAAATGAAATAAATAGAGCTCTATTTGATGATGATGATGATGATGATGATGAAATTTTCAGCAACGCCAGCCTACCGGCGACGAACAGCGGAGGCAGCGAAGGCAACAGCAATCAGCCTTCGCATCTGCAGCACAGCAGCAGCGACGATCGAGCCCGGGGTGGAAATAATTATCACACGCCGGGCAATGCAGCAGCAGCAGCAGCAGCACCGATTGCATCGCAATTAAGATCGAAAACGATACGCCACCAATCGACACTGGCCCCGCCCGCCCCACCATCGGCCGCCTCCCTCGCCAGCTACGGTGGCGGATTTTCCGGTGTGAATGGCGCCACCGGACACGGGCCCACTTCCTACGGAGGCAATCATCATCAGCATCATCAGCATCACTACGTAGGACCGGGGGACGCTAGTGGCGGCGTTGGTGGTGGCGGAGTCGGTGGCAGCCACTCCGCTTCCGTGGGGAACGAGCTGCAGCCCACCATGATGGAGCTCGAGTGTGTCGCCGGGTACGATGGTGGCCTGCCGCAGCACTTTTTTCTCGAGGCGTACGACTCCCGGACGCGCAAATTGCGCCTAAACATCACAAGTGCCCTTAACGATGTGCCGCTCTTCCGGATCGACCTGACTGGTAAGCGGTGGGGCGGGGAATTTCAGCAAAGATTAGGTTCTTTTGTTGCGTTTTGCTTTATCCCTCCGTTGCCGTGCTGTGTACGTTTATCCAGTTTTCTTTCGGTTTCGGCCTGGCGGCGGTGGGATTGTTTCAACGGCTCAAGCACGTATGATGTGTTCATATGTTCATGCAATCAATTTTGAATTAGTTCCATTAGGTTCTTTTAATCAACTAAAGTGTGAAGTAAGCTTTTTAAAGCCTTTTTGAGAGTTCGTTTCTTTAATTTAATTTCAACATGTTTCAAATCTTGAAATTTGATGTTTCGGCAATTTCTATCATACTTTTTATTACCATTTTATAGCAAATTTTCTTATGAGTTATTTTATTGAATTTGCTTTTGCAATACTTAGAAAACAATAGTTGTGTGGTAGTAGCTGATTTCTCATTTCTTGCCATATTTTTAGATATTTTTTTCCAAAAACCATGAAATAAACTATCGAAATAATATTATATAAATTAAGCAAACAAAAACCCTATCCTATTAAGCAAACAAAAATATCCTTCTTGGTAAAAGTCTTGGAATGGAGCTTGAGCAGAAACTGCAAACTAATCTTGCCACATCTTCGACAGGAGCAAGATGGACATTTTTATCACAAAGATTTAGTCAAAGACGGTAGTCTGAGGTGCAAATCATTCATCAAGAAAAGTGTAGCTTATAAACTAGTGATGGTTGTATAAGAATAATACATTACCAGTGATTATAAGCAATTTATTTATTTTTTCTTTTTTTCTGTTTTACTATGGAAAAGCAGAATGACCACAAACGATATTGAATAGTAGATAACATAGCTATGGTAGCCATGTGGATTAGCAATTACTGTATATCTTCTTTCATTTGTTAAGGAATTTTGCTTCGAGCTTGTTCCAACGAATTATTAAGACACTTTCCAAGAAATACTACACTCCAAGTATCACTTTTGCTTCGAAGGAAAATACTACACTCTCTTTTTAATGCCCTATACTGATACCCCAAAATTGCAAACAATAACTGAACATACCATCGTACCAACCTTAACCAAAACAGTCATAAACCTATTTCTGGTCATTTCCCTTCCAATCGATGTGCTGCTTCATGCTTCAGCGAAAAGGCACATTGTTTTTTTTGGCTTAAAATTGTCTCCCCTCTCCCACCACCAATCAAACATCGCAGCACAACGAACGCTTTAAAAGCAATAAGCAGAAGAAAAACAACGAAAACAAACGATACACTGAAATTTGTAAACCCATTCAGCTGAATCCTTTTCTCCAAGGCAACCAATCTCCTCCTTTATCTGGCTTTTGAATCGTTGCTGTTGTTGTGCTGATTCGGTTTATGTTTCTACCTTCCTTTCTCTTTCATGCACACGCCCGAACCGAACCGTCACAGAACTAAGTCCCAGCGAAGCCTACACACCGACCCTGCACCTGATAGCGTACAGCGTGAATCAGAAAGGTCGTTCCGAGCCGACGATCCTGGAGGATATAGCAATTAATGAAGCTGAAAAAAGGACCGGTAAGTTGCGCACATTTCGTCCACCCCATCTTGATTGTGTTTTGCAGTTGGGGTTTTTTTTCGTTCTTCGTTCTTCGATATTGTGGGAGTTGTTTTGTGTTTTTTTTCTTCTTCTCTCGCTCACTCACTCTCTGTATCTCTTCAACGAGACAGAGTTGGAACCTGCTAACGAGAGGGTGCTTCTGGACGGGTGGCTGTTGACACAAACAAGTAAACTGCCCAAACTTTCACCTTTCTAGAACAATTCCCGCGGGCTGTTTCCATCAAGGCAGGGGAAGGGCCATTTGGGGCCATTGGCAATGGTTTCAAAAGGCAACAGCAGACAGAGGTGTCCTTACCGCTACCACCGAAGAAGTTGTACAATGAAAGGTGCTCTTTTTTTCACTCACTTCACCCTATCTGTTTTTTTGTTCATCGCTTCGATTTCGTTGATTTGCTGTTTTACCCGAAGCTGTTGGATTACCTGAAAACACATCGAGACATAGCTATTTACCTTATCAAACCAATTTTTCGGAATCTGTTCTAAGCGGGCATAACTTCACAAAGTGACTTTTGGTCCCTGTCAAGCGAATCAGGGGCGGAGTTTCTGGGTATAATAAAAAACGCGACAAAAACCACTCTAACCATGAAGCTTTTCCTAAAGGCAGAGAGAAGAAAACCAAAAGCTTCTTCCACACCCATCCCGCACTGCGCTATTCCGATGGGGGTAATCTTTTCACATTAAAACTAATTTTCCGTAAATTTAATAAACAGTTCCAAGATAAACCGGACACAATCAGGAATAGGCGGAAGCGTGACGGAAGGGAATCGCTACAAAACAGAACATCCACACCGAAAGGACAATCCAACCATGACTGTCGCTGCTCGCTGTTGTTGATGTTTGCTGTTGACAAAAAAGGAGGATTTTTGTCGCTTCCTCTGTCACTTGGCTGCAGTATCATTAGCATCATTTTTAAACCGGAGAAAAGCTTTCCCTGTGACAGCCTTTTCCGTGCTTGTTTCTGTTTCTTTTTCCACACGTTGCATCCCAGTTGTTTTCGTTCCGATGCCCGATTATTGCTGCCGTGAACTGCCGCTATACCCATTGGGTCATATCTGCCCATGGTGCCGACGGTTTCACATACGACCGCTGCTCTGTGCTACGATAAGTATTTCCCACGAGGCTATCAGACCAGACCAGTATGAGATGCGGCTGAAAAAAAGAGTGGCCCATACACTACTGGTAAGCATTTGTATGTAACGGTATTTGTTGGAAAATCCTGCCATCAAAACGGAAGAAAAAATCGGCTCACATTAAAGGGACGACAACGGGTGACACATTTGCAGTCGTAACCGTTACGCCACGGGGTTTAGGGAAGGCCCTCGGATGATGGTGTAAAAGCTTAAAAATTGCCATCATTTATTTTTATTTTAACATCGTCTATTGTTTTTCCCTCGGGCAGCCCTTCAGTGCGATACGCTATGGAAGAAAACATATTTTTCGATGGAAAGTGAACGCGGGGGGAGGGGAGAGAGACGTTCCGATCATGAACATAACGTGATAAAACGGCGTTTGCCTACTTTGAGGAGCTATTTTTTGCACGGTTCATGAGACGAGGTTTTGATCGTTCCGTTTACGGGATACGTTTGACAAAACAGCGAGTAAGTATCGGACGCTGTTTGGAGAAAATCTGGTCAATTTAGAATCCAAACAAAATTGTGCAAAAAGTACTTTACTGCTTTAAATACGCTCGATGTACGTGATGGTTTTGTGTTTAGATTGCGTATTGTAGACAGAGAGCATAAAATGCCTATTACTAACGAAACAAAGTTGTTTAGTAGTTGTTTACAAAAAACTTCTGTTTACCCAATCTGTTTCCGCAATCTTTGTAACCGCCCCTTTGTTGGATTAAGTTTGCGCTCTGAAATTTCATCCTGTCAGTGGAACAATATTCATCATACGGGCTGTATTTTCCATACCCAATTGACAGTTAAGTTATTGGACAGTTGACATATGGGAATTTCTAAAATTGTGTAGAGACAAAGATACATTTCAAATATTTACGGTTTTATTCCGTAATATTTCCGTAATATTTTCCATTTTTTGTATATATTTTTTTCATACATTTTAAAGCATCCAGCTTTAACCTTTCTTGACAAAATGCTCAAGATTCAGCATAAATCAAATCAATCATACATGATCTAACCTGATCAAGTCTGCGATGAATCGACGTTTGTTTACATTTTTTCAGGCTAAATAAATCTAGCCTGAAGCTCATATGGTTTTGTACAAACCAAGCATATGGTTTTGTATGACGTTTTAACATGATTTCAGCCGCCAACTGTCACACACCATTAATAAAACTAGCTAGTATGGTGATAAGCCCCAAATTTGGAACTTTTTGAATGCAATTACTACATACTTTATCTTAACACTTTGACCGCTGGCCTGACGTCACGGTTTTTCGAGTGAGCACTAAGCGCATGGCAAGCGAGCGATGAGAGCGATAGTTTTTGGTGCGATCGTTATCACTCTTTTGTTTCATTGCGATAAGCGGCCTAGCACATGTAATGCTCGTTCTCTCTCTCCTACCTCATTTGTTCTCAAGAAAATCACTGAGCGTCAGATACAAAGCTGAGCGGTGAGCAAAACCGTCATACGAATTCATATCACGCGGCGCTTAAAGTATTAAAAATGGTTTAAGTAAACATAAGAATTGAATAAATAGCAAACATTAAAAATTAAAATATGAATTATTTTTTCAATGCCTTTTTCAGCAAACAGCATACTATTTTTTTACCTTTATTAATATACTTGTTAAGCTAAAGTTTAACTAAAGTTCAATTGAAATAAAGTTCAATATTTATGGTCATGTTTCTGTTCATTCTTACGAATTCTCAGAAAATATATAAAAAGCAAAGATGCAAAAAAAAACAAAATCTGTTCCAAAAATTCAAATTCTTGCTATGCTTTCGCACTTTTGCGAATGACCCATTATGAGGAATACTTGTTATGGTAGAAGCACTAAAAATATCTCATTAAACCGCACCTGACTAGCGCGCTTGCCGCTTCACCTAGCCAAACAACCACCACCGTTTGCGCTCGCTGGCACAATTAATTTATCCTCACAATTAAGTTTGCCTAGACACAGACACAACTTGTTTGCATTTTGATTCTCTTACTCTACACACTGCGTTTAATACCGGCTCGGCACAGTGCAACCCTCCCGGTCCTTTCGGTGGACCATCCCACACGTCGCAAGCATCAAAAAGCAACAAGCGACGGCAAACAGGAAGGTGGAAAAACTTTTTCCCCTCTCGCCCATCCGCAGCATCCCGCTGCGCTGTGAAGTGCTGTATCTCCTGCCGTTTCTCTATTCGCAAAATGTGTTTTGTTTTTGTTGCAATATATTTTATTTCCATCAGCTGGCCCTCGTTGGGGGTGAGGGGGGGGGGTGTCGTAACGAGTCGTTGGGAGAAAACAAAAAAAAAACTTCTACCACTCCCCGGTTGCGTGTGTTGTCGCTCTCCTCGGTAGAGCTTCGGGGGCAGTTTGGTCGCCGTTCTCGCCTGTCGTGCGGCACATCAAATAGAATGTTTTCCTAATTTTACGTCCAACTTTAGCCCATTGGCTACGTGTTTTATTCTGTGTCCATGCCTTCATTCTTGATCTCGCCCCGGACGAACGTGGCTCGGGCTGGTTCGTCGCTAGCCGCTTCTAACGAACAGTCGGATGGTACCGCACCGAGCCAGCTCGTGCGATGATGGTGAGAAAAGTTATCACTCACTTTTCCTAACGATGTAAACAAATTTTCTCCGATGATGTGGTCATCACACAAATACGCTTCAGTGCATCTCGCTGACAACCTCGCCATTGTGTTCGAGGGAGAGTTGGACGGTTGATGGAGCATAATGATGGGAGAAGTTTTTTTGTTGTTTGCTGTGTGCGATGGAGGCGCCCAGTCGCTCAACCGCCCCGAGAGGATGGGACGATGAGGTCCTCCACAAATCGATACAGACACAAACGGAGCGGACGGCTTTTTTTTTTTTTGGAAGTCAGGAACTTCCCCAGTCAGGATTCAACAAGGGTGGTGTAGACTTCTGCACAGAATAAACAGACCGTTCAATTTGACCAGTCTAATGGTATGGGCCGCTTTCGAAAAGAACGGGGGAAGAGAAAAACGGTATAGGCAGTCATTGGGCAAATGGTTGAAGATGAATAAAGTTTTTGCCCTACTCGCTATCCTCCCCGCCCGTTTATAGCCCTGATCCTCCAGAACACCCCAGATCATTCCTAGTGACGACGATGAGTGCCATGAGCACTGAGGCTGGGGTCGACTCCTTCACGCGATGCTATTGGTGGACTGGTGGAAGATTTTTGCTATTTCACATACATTTTTCTTTCGACTCGCTTGACCGAACAGAATAGAAAACCGCCGTGGTTCGGTGGGCTCGGTGTTTGGTTGGAGTTTTGCTAGCACGTCGTTTGTGGGATGGCTCAAAATCGGCTCGAATTAAGTGAAACCGACGATAACGAGCAGGGAAACGACCAATACCATCCCGCATGAGCCACGACGCCGTTGGAGTGAAGATTTGGCAAACAGAATGACACAGCTACACAGTTTTCTAGCACTTAAGCTGGCCGTGTTTTAAGCTCTGTTTTGGGATCTAGAAATTTGCTAACGTTCCCTGAAGCAGCCATTTGAAATGAAGCGTTTTTGTTTTAGGATTGAGTTCACTCTTCTTCTCTCTAACCTCAAACATTCCAGAGCTTAATTTGTTTGTTGGAGGAAAAAAGAGGCCCCACAGCTGAGCCACCTGAGAGTGGTTTGCGCTAAAGCTCACTCTACAACTGGTTAGCACCCGCCCGGGTGCTTGGTCGGCTAGGTTTTGCCCATTCATGAATAATCAATCAATCGGGGCATTTATCGCCATCCCGAGCTCAGCCGATCATAAAGAAAGCATCTCCATCTCGGCACCATAGATAGTACGTTTTTTCACGCTTTATATGCACTAAGCCACTACCCGCACGGATGCTTTAAATCTACTAAGGGCTTCGGGTAAATGGCTGTAGCTGGGAAACACGTCAGGCGCGATCGCACAAACCAAAGCCATGCACAAATGCACGCTAAATCAACGTCCTCTGCCCGGCCTCTCGATGTGTTTGCCCCCGATGCCACACCGATCACACACAGACACATAGCGGGCATAGCGAAATGTGTACCCTCGCATCTGAGAGCCGGAGCCGGAAGTGCAATGGGGCAATGCAAGCAAAAGAAAACAACACTCACCAGGCAGCGTTGGATGGTCAAATGCACCAATGGCAAATGGATCAGTTCTATCCACTCTTCCTCTCGCGCGCGCGTATGTGTGTCTGCACAGCTATTCCTGGAGGACTTTTTATCCGGCAAACCTGCCTGGGACGCTCCCATTAGAGTGTGAACCACAAACATTCACTGGCGCAAACCGGGGCCACTGGTCGCTGCTGCAACGCTAATGTGCATGGTTTTCCGGGGCCGTGGTTCCGTTGGGATGAGGCCTGTGAGTGTAAGGGACGCCATTTCCAGTGCAGCTGGGGTTTGAAATTTTTCATGAACTATTTCGCCCGTAAGATAAATGATAGCATGAAGCGGGAAATAAAACGCGCGAAATACGCGCCACGACCAAGCGGGAGCTTGCTTATATATTGTACATTTTATTTTACCGGTCGGCTGAACATAAAAGGGTAGGAGAGAGAGAGAAAGAGAGAGAGAGAAGCGTTCCAACACTTTGTCGCATCGTGTGTTGGCGGTGGCTCGGTGGTGGTAGCCTCGATGAAAATGGACACCCGAAAGTAGCATTATATCGAGTGCACTTCCACTAAAGCGGGGTGATTTATTTTATCGCCCAAGATGAATCTCCCACGCTAGTGGGTGTGGGTTTGGTGATCATCTCATCCGGTCGAGCCCACTTCTTAGCGCTGAGGTGTAGGTTGGGAGAAATGCGTGAAGACTGAGGTAGGATGGTAGGGAGGCGAGTGTTAGGGCAGGAAAAAAAAGGAAGCACGCACACTCGCTCGCTCGCAAATCGGTGCGAGCAACAAAATAGGTGGTGATTACCGTCGGTAATAGTGAGATATTTATAACCGATGCCGCTCAGGTTTCCGGAAACCTCTGCACTTTGGCTAATGGTCTAGTAGTGGTGGTGGTGGTGGTGGTGTGCAGCATCCTCTACCAACGGTCGCTTGCTGTTTGCGACGACCGAAATCGATCTGAAAGCATTTATTCAACAAATGATCGGTGCGAGACGTGTTGGCATATACTATTTCTCATCGGCCTTGCACTTTTTGCGAGTAAGAGGGGTTTCTGAAAGGATATTCATAAATCACGCGACTGTGTTGCTGTTAACCCACCAGTTGGAAGAGGATGGGGTATGGTAAATGAAACATTTATGTTCTTTCTTTGCTCAGCCTTTGACGATTGTGGCGTCTATGTTATTTAACGTACAGCGTTTGGAAATTTTTGTTTAATAATCACCAGTGAATAAGTCAACTTTTAAACACCACAAAGTCTCGAACAGTCCTATTTGGATGTACCAGCATTGTAGACATCTTATTACCTATTTGACCTTATGATGAAACTGTACTGAAGTACCTGTAAGACCATGTTGTTAGGAATCATTTCACATTAGAAAGCTTATTTTCGATAAACGCATAATCGATTTTTTCTAATTAGATTCCCGTTTCAACTTTCCCGTGATAGTTTGGATGACATTAAGTACATGCATCTGGCCCTGCAATCGTAACACGTAACACATAAGTAAACGAAAGTTAAATAAATAAATAAAATCATAAATACATACTCCAAGAGACCCTTAGAACCTGGACTGGCCTAGCCTGGTACTGTGAGTCCGAGAAGGGTTTTTACCCTTATCTTAATAGAATAATCGAGATGATAAAATTTGCTTGTTTCAACTAGGAAAATCCTGTTCGCATAATCAATAGATAAAAATCAACGAAAATCATTAACATCGTAAACAATCGCATTTTCGCGTGAAACCCGGATTTTTCAAAGGATAAGCCAAAGTAATGGGATAGTGATTTTCGGAAGAAAAAAAACACATTCCCGTGTTTTTTGGAGCCCACATTTCCGGAAATTCGTTTTCAACGATGTTGGCGACCAGCAACATTTTCATCATATTTTTATGCCATTCGATGCACATTGTTTAAAAAAAAAGGCCCCACTTCCCGAGCAACTTGTCCCGGAAACATTTTGCCGCTTTCGAACAGCAAACAACAAATATAGAAAGGGCCCCTTCTGCGTGGGTTTGTTTAAAGAGGCACTCCAAAAAGCATCGAGCCGAAAATATGGTTCTCAGAAGGACAGTGAACCAATCACCAACGGGACACACAAATATTGGTCACAGTCATAGGAAAAAAAACATCGATCCCTCCCTCTATGCACACACACACACACACACAGAAAACCGACTACCTACAACTGTCCCGAGGGTGTCCATTTCCGGCCCTCGCTCACAAAGCACACATTTCGCTAGTTCTTGCGTGATGATGGAGGAAACACCGCCGCCTACTTAAGAACAAAGCATCCACTCGCATCCCCGAACAGAGATAATCACAGCCAGTCACAAACTTCGGACCGGAGCTCGTCCTGCTCTTCACGGAGGGCACAAGGTAGCTACCCGGCCCGGTAACGAAGCTGTCACCCATCGGTGCGTTAATTTTTATGCTCATTCCCGGTCAACGGTTTTACCTCGCGCTGGTTTGCGCCTGTCCCGTCCCGTTTGCTTTGTCCGTTGGTCGATTTGGGAAGCTTTTTCGCCTGCGTGTTAACATTCCACACACCGTTGGTCGTTCTCTTGTGCGCTTCATCAACTGGCACCCGCTACCGGAGAGCGAGGTGGCTAAAACCGGGCACCCGGCTAAAGTTTTATTGCAATTGGAATTGGTTTCCGCCAATCTCGCAATGGGTCCCCATATTGCAATTAAAAAGTTTTACATTTTATAGACCGTGCCCGTGCCCGTGGTGTCACACGTTCAGCATTTTCAACGAAGCTACTTAGTACAAAGAGAGAGAGAGAGTGAGAGGGAGAGAGATACAAAGGGCAGGAGAGAGGAGACACAAGGGAAGCTACACTCACACAAAAAAAAAGATCATCAACGCATCATCTGAACCAAACAACAAGCGGGGACACAAGTGCACGAGGCGCAAAGCTTCTATCGCCAGCGACCCCGACCATCCAGCACCTCCTCCCCCCACCTCGACAGTGAGTGATCTTTTGGCCAACTGGGATAAAAACTTTATCCATTCGCAATCCTCGACGCGCGCTTCATTACTTATTCATGTGGCTGTGGGTTTTTAGTCTGTGTCGTTCTTTACCCTCCCGCTGCTGGTGGACAGATAATGGCACCAGAGTGGGGCACGGGGAAAAGGGATGGGCGGGTTGGAGGGGGCATGATTGAAGCACTGCTTCCGCCCACTGCTTCCCGCCAAACAGGCCCATTGCTTAGGCGCGAAATCGAAAATGCGCGCACGCGAACCACACGCAACAAACAAACGACCGGCGGCAACAGCCGGGTGCGGGCCGAAGAATTCCAGCACGCTTGTGCCCCTGCGGTGGTTTGCGCGCGCCAGTGCCGCACACTGGAAGGAAAAGAAAATCGCTAACGTATCGCTTCGGTAATTGAATGCGGCAAAACGGAAATAAATTTACCACCCTCCGTGGAATTCGTTTCGGGGCAGCCATTCCATCCTAACGATGGATGCCAGACCCGGGCTCGGGCCAGGTCCTGCAGGCAACGACAATGACGACGGCGAGTCTGTCATTCGGATTGGCGCAAAACGGTGGGGGGGGAAAGGCAGTGCCTACGGGTTAGCAGCAGCAGCATCCATGCCCGCGCAGTAAATCCGCCGGTGCGTAACACGAATGCAAACGCGGAACCGCACGGTTCATTCACCGTTCGGCTGTTTATTTTCACTTCCAATCGTAAACAACACCACCGGAAGCCCATCTCCAGCCTACGCAGGCGGGCTCACAGGGGGAGGGGGAGAAGGGGGGAGGCCAGGCACACTTACACGCGATCTTCACTTGAAGTTGGCGGGCGCATTGTTCTCGCTTTATCGGCTGGCAAACAACGGTTCCGGATTTCGACCTCCGCCCATCGTCCGGGTGCTCGCTTTGCCGCGCGATGCTCGTTTTCCATTTGAACGTTTTCATCACCTTGTGGTGGATACACAGATACACTTACCCACACACACACAGATACACACATGCACAAGCATAGCTACAAACACCCATTTCCTTTCCATCTCGTCCACTCTCGCAGCCAGAAGGCATCGTTTTGCGGTCATGGGCGAGAAAATCCGTGGCAAAATTGTGATAAATGACGAACCGTTTTCATTCCGCACCTTTCACTTCCTGCTTCTCTTTCTCTCTATCTACGCTTCCCACCAGCAATCGCCCCGATTGCTCTCGTTGTTACTCTTTACTTCCTTTTTTGTGTACGTATTTGTACGTGTGTGTGTGTGTGTGCGAGTGTGTGTGTGTATACACCCTCGCCAAAACTGTGAACAAACGCACTCTGCACAATGGAGACGAGGCTTTTCCTTATTTTCCGTATCATTATAATAAATGGATTTTCTTCATACACGATAAATAATCATCATCAATTTTAATGGCCATCGATTTACTGGCCAACCGCCACCACCTTCCGGTCCTCACCAATCTCCTCCCCCCCCTCCCCCCTCCCAGCGCATTAAGATAGACAACTTGGCACAAGAAAGGGCACAATATAAAGCTTGGGAGCAGGGTTTTTTTTGCCTTTTGTTCTGCTCTTTCCGACTTCAAATCAGCACAATGGCCTGCAGTTCCGGAGGGAAGGGCGCATTGTTTGGGAGCAGAAAAGGGGGAGATTTTTTATATGATTTTACTGTCCGTATTGCTGCTTTCTTCTCATTTGATAGAACAGGCGCAAGGCGCAGAGAAAATGGGGTTCAGCAGCGGGGTGCGGCGATATCTCTGCTCTCGAGCACTTTCATCCGCTCATCTATCAGGCAGGAAGGCAACGAGATTGTAATGGCAACGACCTCTCGTGTTGTTCGAGAGTGGTCGACCGATCGCTTTACCAAGGCTACCGCAGGGCACTCCATACTACTTCCCAGTTAGTTTTCCTTTCCGCTGTTGCCCCACAGAACATGCCTTGGTGGATGGATAAAACTTTTCGTCGTTACAATCGTCGTTAACTTGGGCCCGCCGTGGCTGTGGTTTCCCGACGATTGATGAAGTCTTCACTATCAATCAATGTTGTTCCCCTCTTCCCTCTTCTTTCCGGTTGGTTCCCGGTGCTCCGCCGGTACACCTTAACGTGCTTCCACTAGCCTAGGTTCGGGCTTGTTGCTTCCATTGTGTGCGAACCCTTTACGGTACGGTGTAAAAAGGTTGCTACTAAAGAGGTGTTGAGTGATGCAAAATGATAGTCACTTAGGAGAGTGTGTATGGGTGTGTGTGTGTGTGTGTGTATGTGTGTGTGTGTGTGTTTTGTGTGTGGCACCCGGAGCTTTTCTGCTGGTCGGTTCGATTTTAGGGTGCAGGTTGAGGCGAACATTTACTTCGGTAAATTAACTCCGCACGTTTTGCCGGTCTATTAGGGATGGCGAAATTTCGGGAAGTACAAAATTATCCCCCCATCAATCAGCCCCCGACTGTTAATTTGTATTAGAGCGATGTATTTATGAAGGAGTTTTATCAACTGCATTACAATTTAAGAGCATTTACAAAAAAAGTTTTGTGATGAAAATTGGTATAACATTTACATTCAAAAAAGGACAAAATTTATTGATTTTTCTTGAAGTTTACCTTATCTTGTTATTATAAACTTTCTTGTACATTAGAAATCTTAGATAATAATAAGTTCATTGACAAAATTGACACCTCTACCAGTCGAACGCTAACCATGAAGACTAAAAAAAGTGAGGCAACTTCGTTTAGTAGCGTGTGCCGTAAAAATGCATCCTGTAGCTTCCAAAATGAACTCCGTGGGTCAGTTTGTGAACGTCTTATAGGCCTGTTTTGGCATCTAAAACATCTTGGCACTATTAGACAACATTCAGAACATCGTAAGAAAGCCCGATTCCGAATGGCCAACGACCCTGAGCGACTTGAGGTTTCAAAGGAAGCTAAAAATGGAGACCTAGAGACAAGAGGCTACATTGCTGCGTTAGCTTGGCCGGGAGGTCGATCCAACCCGCCAAACAGTGAAATAGTACCTGGGAAACATAAACAAACATATCAGGAAGCAAAAATCGGGTCCACAACTTCGCAGTGGGAAGGAACGAAGCCCAAACACAATGCGACCAATTTAGGTGAATTTTAGAAGATTTTGATATGACACAAATATTGTGATACTCCGCAAACTTTGCCAACATTGTTGTTTAAATGTTTAAATACGTTTTAGACTTCTTAGGGTCTCTTTCGCTTCTGATAAGTTGTTTAGGCAACTTGATCCTTTCTACCACAGGTGCGTCAGACTAAACTGGTTAGTCAAATCTGCCCTGTGGTGAGTTGTGCGGTAACTAGGCCCTTTTTATAATGTTGTGTCAGACTATTTTAAAATTTGTTTCACTTTTTGTTTTTTATAAAAAAAAAGTACAATCATGCGATATTTGTAACGTTAAAATAGATATTCGTAAAACATTACTCGTTAAAAGAGGAATAGACTGTATTGAATGTTCCTCAACTATGAATCAATCAAACATTGGAATATTCCACAAGCCGCATAAATGTTATTTCAGGGAGTTAACCAAACCGGTAATAAAGGCTAGAAAAGATATAATGGTATGTTGTTAGACGTTTGGTTTATTCTGTAACAATCACTTGGAGATGAACTATTCATTAGGATCATTTTCATTCGAGAGCAGTTTATTCCTTTGCTAGTGCCATATTGAAAATGCAATTACATTTTCCGCATTCTTGGTTTATGAGTTGATTTAATCAATGAATTGGTTCGTCAATATATCGTATGATGCTCTTTAGCACTTTACCAATGTTCCTGCCTTTATTGCTACTGTTGCCTTCTGCATCTCACTCTAACATGAAAAAAGCTTAAAGCTGCGCCAGAAAACAAAACGTCGAAATAAAAAAAAACATTCCATTACACCAAACCGACCAACTCTACACCGACTAGCTTCGATCGGAAATGGAAACGCTTCAAAATAACACTTAAACTACTCCCGCAATGCTGGCCAATAGTACGGCCGCCGAGCCGAACCGTATTTATTTTAATAAACCGGAAAAACATACACCCCACGCCCACCGCCTACCGCAATCCCATTAAACCGTGCCGGCAACCAACCGCCCACTCCCCGGGGCAACATTGATCTTTGCACCCTCTTCTGCCCACTCCACAGCATCCGGGCTTCACACCATGTTTCAACGAGCAAAACAGTGGAGCAAAGCAACATCGCGCCGGCTCTCTATTCCTTAACAATTTCCATCCACCATCGTGCCATCCGTGCTGGAAGTTGTGGCGAAAGAAAAGGGCACGAAGCAAAATAAAAGAAATGGGCAAAATGGGCAAAAAAAGGAGGCAAGAACAGACAGCGAGCTAACAAAAAAAAAAGAGAAACCTTCAGCCACATTCTCTACCGCGTATCTTGGCGATACGCTTTCGAACCGTTTTGTGCGGTATCCCCTTTTTTTAAGCATCCCCGCAAATCGTTTATCGTTTATTTAGCGAAACCGAACGATTGGAAAAATGGTCCAATTCCCTTCGATCGATTGAACCAACTTTTCGGTGTTTACCCTCTCGTAGCGAAACCGAAGTTGCCCTACAATTGATGGAACTGTGCTCCGTGTGTCAAGTGTCCGGGTGGGGTGGTGGTGGGTGGTGAAGTGGATAAGGTGGCACACCAGACCAGAGAAAAGGACATTCACTTGACACACAGGCGCACACATACGTAAACTCTTTCCATACGTTTGGTTCGCAAAAAAAAAGACGAAATGAAGTAAAGAATAGTATCCCAATAAATACGTATAGAAAAAGGAGAGCGAGAGTTAGAGAGTGCGAGAGAAAGGAGCAAAGGAAGCGACTAAGGTTAAAAATGTGGAACAAACGGTACCATCCGTTCGCCGACCGTTTCGCACAGGGGGGGGGGAACCTGTTCCCGATCGCAAGGAAATATGGTTCCCGGTACTCGGTGTTTTCCCGTGCGAGGTCGTCCTTGCCTTGTTGGTCCCCCTTGCCGTGGCACAAATCCCTCCCTATGGTCGCCCCAGGGAGAAGGAAACTCTTAACACGTGTACTGCAAAACGACACTTTGCATATATGCAAATGTGCTTCGGTCAGCACAATCGAATACGCAGCGCGATAGATCGTCTCCGACCCGACCCGTGAGGCGGGAGGGAGGGGGGGGGGCGGGGTCGGACACATGGGAACCCACACTGGGAGCTTGGCTCCCTGTTGCCTTCCCTGTGTTTCCCCGGCCACGCCGTTTCCCGCTCGTTTCCCGCACGCTTGTGGAGCGTTCGTTTGAAAAGGGGTTTTTCTGTCGTAAAAAGCGAAGGGATCAATAAAAAGCCGGCTTCCGACGATGGGTCAATGGTAAATATTGAGCTGCCAGCATACCCCAAGAAAGCAGCCCACCCGCCCCTGCTCGAACCGCGGTCCCACCAACCAGACCGCCGGAAACTTTTGCACAAGTGCTCCCGCATCTTCCGCCAGCACACAGCACGGTTTCTCGCTTTTATTTTCGCCGCTTTACCGCCATCTGTGTGTGCAGTACAATGCAGCAAACCTCGGGGACTGTGGCCCATCCGTCTTTTTTTTTCCTCGCAAAACAACATTCCCGAACCGGTCGGTCCATCGGTGTCAAGATCGATGAGGTTGGTGCGGGGGCAGTTGCGAGCGTGGGCAGTTTTCCGTGTCCTCGGCATTTCCCGTGTCGAACGGTTCCTGCTGACATACGAAACATTGTGCGAATCCGACCTGGTGTCGAGTTCACATGTGCGTCCTCAACCGGCACCGGCACCGGCAACTGCTCCTACCAACCCGCCTCACCGACCGGCCCGATCAGCCACGCGTCTTGATCTTCTCGGCATCCTTGAACGCATGTGTCCACGGGAGCATAAAAGCAGCATATTCAACATCATTATCCATTCTGCTGAATGTGTATGTTTTTTTTTTCTCCTGAATCTCTCCTCGTCTCGCTTCGCACTCGTTTTGCTCGTTATGCAGAAGAGCCCGCTTGTGTGTGTATGGGTGTGTGTGCGCCCTCGTTGTGCCCCTGTCACGTATGCTTGTGCATAGAATGTTTTGTAGTGATTTTTGTTTTCTTTTGCCTCTCTCCACCGCCGGTCGGCACTGTCGAGCCACACTTGACGTTTGCGCTACCATCTTTGGGTTGGCAACCGTGTACGCTCACTCGCCTCCTGCTTCCACCTTTTCAACGGTTGATTATTCTTTCTAGCTCATTGAAATTTTGTACCTTTTCAAACTGATTCTAAGTGTGCTGGGACTTCTTTTTTTTTTGTTAGCGACGATTGCCCACCCCACAGCCTGATTATCCTTTCAAGAGCTGGTGATGATCCTGTGGGGATGGGATGTTGTTTTTCGCCTCGTTTTGCTTCCCCGCACCAACCCGTCCAGTGCTACTGCGGGATGCAATAAATGCTAACTATCTGGGCAATATTTACCGACCGTTACAGTGTGCTGCACCATTGAATGCTTCGTCGAGGATTAGCTCTTTGTTTGGGATGAATAAGCAGAACTCATAAACACACACACACACGTGCCTGTGTATACAAAGACTCCGAAACACACGAATAGTGGCACGACAGTAAAGATAGCAAGCATGTGCTGTGTGCAAAATTGCGAAGAAAAACGGATTTGTTAGGATAATGCTTGGAATTGCCACGGTCGCAGAAAATGGTTTGGAAAAGTATACCTCCAGAGCGATGCGTTTGTTAAGTAAAAAGGAGTAATGATTGCCGAAAACGTTACTCTAGCAGTTTAAGAGTTTTTATTCAGTAAAGTAAGTGTTTTACACATCTCCTATGCACTTTGACTCGAGAATAGGAGCTAATATACATTTGGGAATGGTAATTCCATAACAGCATAATTACATTCTAGTTTTTTTCTTCAATACAAATTAAAATGAGTGTTGAATGTGTACGTTCTCCTGTTTTTTTTACTATTTTTTTATACTACTAGGATAAATGTACCTAAAGTGGTAGTAGTATCAATAGTGTTAGCAGTGCACTTTGATACATTCGACGCGTTAAGCTAGGAGCAATGCAGTTTTTTTATCTTAGCAAGAACTGTTTTTTTCTGTCTTCTTTACAAAGTATAAAACATAAATGATGCGTTACGTAGCGGCCATTCCAAAAAATCCATTATTTTGTAAATTATGAAACTCGTGTTTTTATCAACACTGCAACTAAGAACAAAACTATGAAACCAAAGCTTTTTTCACTACTACTGCTATGAAATATAATTGATATTCTGTCAGCTTTTCACCGCATTTCGACAATCAATTCAACAAAAACGCACAGTTTTTTTTACTCTAGAATTTTTTTTTGAGATATTTTTTAACCATTCATATTGCTTTCACAAAAAAAGCAATAAATATGAATTATATATAATAGACATAATAATAATAATAATAGACATAATAATAAAAGACTAGACAAAGGCCCAAAACTCACATCTCTCCTGGCATTCCCATCCAAGTCTGCTTTGACTAGAGTCGTTATACAATGCTGCATTTTATATTTTCACCTGTCAAAATCAAGCATTTTTGACGAGCGAATTGTGCTGAAATTCCATATTTTCACTCATCTACCGCAACTATTGGAACACAATACGACAACTCAAAGCAAAGCTTTCACTATTTACATGGAACTAAGTATTGCAACTTGTATGATAGGAATACATAGCATAGCGTCATAATATTGAATTTTTCTATTGAATCCATCTGTCAATAATGAATGATTTTGAAGTATGAAAATCTAGAATGCAGCATTGTTTAACGGCTGTAGTCAACCCTGAAGGCTTGAAAGGGTGTGCTTAATTTGATGTCGTTTTCCAAGTTTCCAATCGTGTAGATATGGAATTTTTACCCATTGTTTGTTCAACATTTACCATTTCATGGTATGTCCATTATTGGTTTTTATGATAACAATCGAGTGGTAAAATAACATTGTCAAAAAACAATCCAGAATAAATATTAAACCTATTGTTTTTAGCTGATTTTCCAAACTTCGCTTTATTGCAAATGCATCAGCTATGTGCACTTTTAAGAGGGCTGGCCAAAGTACACGAACCTTCGTCAGCAAATCTGTGCTCTAGCAGCACTCATCGTAAAAGGAAACGATCTATGGAAAATATAAATCCCTCATCATCCCCAAATCATTCGCCAGCATCAACCGCATGAACCGGTCAATGGATGGATCTTTTGCTTTAGTGCCGCCCGTTTTAAAGTTGCAAACGACGCTCGATCTTGTGCTGCCGTAAAACAGATTCGCTTGCCGGTCAACGATAATAGTAAAAAAAACGAATCCAAACTCGTCTCTCAACAAACAAAACCACAAACGCGAGCAAAAAAGCAAACAAAGCGTATGTAAAACCTCCGTTGACAAATACAATGCGGGTTGATCCGCGCTCTGCTGGAGTGGGATAAATTTGCAAAATATGCAAAAAGAAGGCAAGAAGGAAGACCCGGTTATCGATTCACCATTGGAGAGCTGCCTGCTGCAATGAATGTCGGGAGTGGGGTTTGCTCTCGATTATGTGAATAGATTTTAAACGTATTCCAGCTTTGTTCACTTTCTGTGGTAGCTATGGATGGGGGTAGCAAAAACGAGAGCATTGCTTCGAGTGCCAATTCTCTACAGGACACACTCAGAGAGCTTTAATCTTACGCTTTACATGGATGAGTGTTTTCCCCTTTCGTTGCGAATTTACTCATTGGTTTTAAGCGATAAACATAAGAAACAGTAATTAATCGTAATTTGTTATAAACAGCATCATTTAGAAAGACTTTTAGTATTTGCGTTGTATTATTTTTGTAATTGTAATTTGTATTATTTCGTAATCGTACTTTTTGTACAATTCCCTCCAGAAAGTTTCAAATGATTGTTTACGTTTTGTGGTATGTTTTGTAGTTAACATTTTTAACATTTATTTACATTATTACATTTAAATTTAAAAATCTCCATTCTGAACTGTTTCGTCTCAAACTGTTTACGCTAACACGAGCTTATGCCCCTAGTTGAGCGTGATCCATTGGCGGGAACTGTCCATTCCCGCTTTGGCGATGATAACCTCGAAAAAAAAAACATAAAACACCAGCACACTACAAACCAAAACCAACACATGAAAGCTCGGGATGAGCTCAAGCAATGAATGTGGAACCCGACCCGAGAAGGACGCTAGTGGGCAATAAAATTCAAACCCATTTCCTTCCTCTGTTCCGCCACCGAAACCGAAAAAGGCATCCACATTATGCCTGCTGTGTCCTGGCAGCACCGGAAGACTGCCGCAGACAAATGCGACACACATCCATACACACACACACACACACACACATTCACCATCTAGACCGCATGGAAGCTTTCCACTTTCGTTTAAAGCTTTTACCTTTCAGCCCAGATCACCGTGAACACACGCTTGGATGGAAGGGTGGTGGAGCAAAAAAAAGAACGTCCTTTTACGGCTTTTCTTTATTTTCTTCGTTTTTTTTTCGAAACATTTCCACCTCCGATCCTGTGAATGCAGCGCCTCGCCCAGGGATGCACCACATCCGGGTGGAAGCGGAGTGTTTTTGTTTCATTTTCCTGAGTGCCTTCGCCTTCCCTTCCATCCATCCATCTGTCCATCTGTCCACAGCCACTCACTCGGTGCCGTTTTGTTAGAGCTGCTGGCATCGCTTGGACGGATTATGTGTTTCCCGTTTTGTTTCCCGCTCCGCCCTCCCTCTCATACACCATAAACGGAAAGCTTATATGAGCTTTCTGGAGAGAGAGAGCAAAAAAAGCATCCACCTAAAACCTCAGCGTACACATTTTAGCAGTGCCCGGTCATCATTTGCAGCAAATCCATTGCTCGTGAACTGCGTCAGCCCACACAACACAAAAAAAGCGAAACTAGTTCGCCCTTCGAAGTTTGCTACACATGTGCTTGGCAAATCCTCAGTATAGAGTGTCTCGCTGCCAGCTACCCTTCTAGCTAGCGGTTCATCATTCTTCAAAGACAAAAGAAACGTTGTGTCGGTTTCGGTACGTTTTCGGAGAAAACAAATTCACACCAAAAAACAGGCACCGCATAAAACCCATCTCCCACTTCTTGGCCAGAAAGTACTTCAACTGCAGAACTGCAGCTGCACCGAAAATGAGGGTGTACGTGAGGGAGAAAAAAAATCCCACACAGACACACATCCTAAACACTACGCCAACGATGCAGAGGTGCTAAGTTATTAGTTTTCCGCTCCATTTTTGTGTGCTTTTTGTGTACTTCGCTACCTCAAAGCCCAATCCCGTGGGTCGATTTACAGCGGGTATCAAGTGCCCTCGAGCCAGGGAATCGAACGGCTTGAAAATCTGGAAACTTCAACACCGTTTCCCAAGCATGCTTGCCTTCTTCGAGGGTGGAAGGGCAGAATTTATCATCTACTACAGACAGATGCAGCTATAACCTTCCTTCTAAAGGTTAGCGTCTGAAGCGCATCGGATGAGGAGGACGGCATCGTGAGTATCATCTGCTCCGGGTCGGAACCGAGGCGGAAGAATTTAGCGTCTGCTTAGCGACAAACGATTGCTTTCGGGAGCTCGTTTCGTTTCGCTTCGTTTTCCCACACCCTGCCCTAATGCGGCACCACCCCGAAGACGGACGGACCGAACGAACGACCGACCGGGCGCCTCCATGCGATGCAATTTGAGGAAAACTGTGCGCCAGAGACGCAAATCGTGCTCATCGTGTCTCAGCGTTTCCAGTGCGAAATGCATAATGGAAACGCTTTTTCCTTCCTTGCTTTTCTTTTTTTTTGCGCTCGCTTGCTAATGCATGTGCACAATAATAGTAAATGAAGTGATACCCCGGGTGATACCGAAACGAACGAAACGTACGAAACTGTGCGGAGATTCTCTGCAATGTTTTATTCATTCGCAGCTCAGGCCCTCTCGGCCCCTGCTGTCTACAATTGCTGCCTCAACTCCGAACACTCGGTGCAAGCGATTCCGGGCCCCGCGGAAGGTTTTCCATTACGTGCAAAGTGTCGGTTTTGTGTTTCGACCCGAAATCTGTTTTATCCAATGCGAGGAATTTGTTCGCTCAGTATGAAAGATTCGAGTTTTCGTCCGGGATGTTTTTTTTTGTTTGTTTGTTTGATCCGAAAGATTTTCTTTGCTCTGTTAAGTGCACATCAAACACAAGAGATCAGATTGTGTCATTATTTCGAACTGCAGTCCTGTATTCATTAAATCCTTTATCGATTGTCAAGGTTCGGGTTTTAATTTAAATTAAATTCATCAATTTCATCAGTCGAATGAATGGAGGAATTAATAAAAAACCAATTCTGTTCCAAGACCGAAACAATCGACGAAACAAGTGAACCTATTTCTATAACAGCTAGCCGTGTTCTAACTGTTTTAATGATAATTCTTTACCCTATGAACTACATTTTGTAGCCATTTCATGGGAAATATATGAAAGCATTAAGTACTGCTAATTATTCTAAATTTTTCCTTTACAGGGTTTTCCACGAGTGCTCATAGTTGTGGGACACTTCCTGGGACACTCTTTCTTACGGGAAATGAACTTCATATGATGGAAATTGGACTACATGGTACCCTTTTTGAACAGGCTCCTTGAAAATACCTATTGGATTTGTCGAACAAGGGTGCTATAGAGTCCAATTCCCATTACATTAAGTTCATTTCAAAGAGAAGAAGGAGGCAACAAAGTGTCCCACAGCTATGAGAACTCCTGGAAAACCCTGTAAAGCAAGTAAAGGCGAAATGGTGGTTCTCTCTAACTACATTTAGTTGAGCCAACAATCGGTGAACAAGAAACAACTTGGGGACGACATGTCACCAAGTATGAGCAAGAAATGTTCCAATGATGTTTTTATTGATCGCAGGAAACATTTGATTTTCTTTCAAATGATAACGCCTAACAAATCAACATAAATTTAATCAACAATCAACTGACAAATGGTCGAGCTCTGGTCGAGTGAGCCGAATCGATTGAATGTACAAACAGTACAAGTAAGAGGGCCATCATTTGTATGAATAAATAAACTTTTTTTTATTTCAATGAATACGTTTTTAATGTTTACCGGAAAATATACCTGTTTTGTAAAACATCATATAATTGTGTTGGATTTATTAAAAAAGGCTAAAAACAACAACTACACTCTCTTTCCCACAAAGCTCCATTTACTCAATCACTTACCGAAACAAACTCGTCCCCTTGCTTCTACTTTCAGAGGGAACGGAAGGTTTAGGGATACTACCGTTTGCGGCCCTGTTGACCGGTGCCCTCTTCACCATCGGTATCGCTGTCCTGCTGGTCGTGGTGCTTGCCATCCGCCGGAAGCGTGACGGCCACGGCGGTGGTCTGTGTGACGGCAAGGAGAAGCATATAGGTAAAGCAATTCGCAAATACACTTCGTCAGCCAGCCCAGTGCAACCGATACTCAGCCAAGCGTCCCGTTACTCTCTTTCACAACAGGCATGGACATCACGGTAACGACACCGCTCGAGATGGGCATGGGACAGCAGAAGTACGTCGTCGCCTACACGCTCAAGCAGGGCGTCGAAAAGCAGCCGGACATACTGAGCGCCCAAAAGACGGGCTCGGCTAGCGTGCAGTCGATAAAGGACATCGGCACGCAAAAGCTGGGCTCCCCGGTGGGCTTGCGGGGTCCCCCGGCCACCGGTACCATCTACGCGACGGGGGGTGGTGGCTACGATCAGCAAAAATCGACCCCTTCCAGCCGGCAGAGCACACTCAAGCGAACGGACGCTTCCGCTAACAGCTACTGTCTGCTTCAGCAGCAACAGCAGCAGCTGAGCAGCACCAGCAAGCAGCCGTACCCGGGCGAGCTGGTCGAGTACGAGAAACCGTACACGAACTACCAGCACACACTGGAGTACAACCACAATCCGCCACCGCTCGTCGATCCGTACGCGTACAAAAGCTCCCCGCTGGGCGGTGTGCCCGAGGACCATCCCCAGCAGCAGCAGCAGCAGCACCACGGTGAGCCGGGCGTTGCGTCAAATCCTACCGGCTACGAGTATCGTAGTGGAAGCAGCCGCAGCAACAGCGGCAACCTGAAGCAGGCGGCCACCGGCCTGAACGGGGGCGGAAATCCGGAGTACCGATATTCGGGGTCCGAGTTTGTGACGGATCTGCTCGACTTCAGCAGTGCCCCGTCGCCCTCGTCCAGCTCGACCGTCGGGGCGACACTAACGAAGACGCGCAACCGTCAGCACATCATCACCGACACGCTGCCCGGACCGGAGAGCTGCGTGTAGAGTGACCCACTCGACAACGAACCGCAACCGAGCGAGCGAGCAGCGAGCAGCGAGCCGGCCAGGCTTACGCTAATCCGGAAGAGTGCTTGCACAAGGGCCGGTCTGCTAAACACGGTCACAGCCGAGCCGGGCCTGCTCGTTAACGGGACAATAAAAACCCCACGCACGGACGGACGGATTTCTTTTGGCGCGTTAGATTAAAACTACTAGCATGGCGGATTTTGCGGTGGGACAAAAACACCAACGCCCGCCCGGTGTCGTTCAAGCGGGCATGGTATGGTTAAGTGTGGCCACACCAGCAAAGGCAAACACCTTCTTTTTTTAAGGATGATGCTGGTAAACAATCCAAACACAGCCAATTCCAGCTAAATACAGCGATGGGAAGATGCGACCGCACGGGCAGGAAAACCTCACGCAGGCCGGTTGTACAAAGAACCATGTAAGCATGCTTTCCACGAATACAATCACACCCGGCACGGCCCACGGCTCTCACTCGATGGTGCGGCTCAGGTGTAGCGACTTTGTGCAGCGAAGAATAAATAGACAGTCTTCCATTAAGCAAACGAGACAAAACAAAGACAAGAACCCACACACACACACGCATGGTGATGGTAGAAGCGGCGTCGCTCTAGATGATCTGTGTGCGAAAAAAGAAAAACAAAAAAGGCCCCCGTTTTCCCGGTTAGGACGAACTATGTTACGTAGGCAATACATGTGTTGAACAAAACGGTTAGGTTAATTACTTCGTTTGTACATACGCGTTGGTTGGGTGACGGGGAGGAAGGAAGCAGCATCGTTTAACGAGCAGACATGTGGACTGATAATGTAAATATTAGTTGAAAGCGAGAGTTTTTTGTTTTTGTATCTGTTCGAACGCTAGAGCAATATTTGATTTTCGCACGTACGGTGGAGATGGTTAGCATCCATTTAACGGTTAGCAAGAGCTGGTAGATGATTATAAAAAAACAAGGTTGTTTAACTATTGTTTTGTACTACTTGTTTCATAAACAAAAAGAAAACACTCTGGAACTTTGTGATGGAGCAGCCGTTTTGTTTTGGAAAACCTCGCACGTTTTTGCAGACATTTAGCAATCGTTATACTGATAGACTACTCCCGAGAATGAACGTTGTTTTCCAGCGTAGTGTACCACTTAGATAAAGAAAAGGCCCCAACGCATTCACACACACACACACACACACACACACTAGCATATCCAAACCAACAATAATATCAACCAAACGCTACCAACCATATCGATCATATCCCAAACTTCCCTTTTCCCGGGCGCTAGATGTACACTGGCGCACCGCCTATATCCTCAGACTGAAGAAGTTACGGTGAGAGGGAAACCGCGTGTCGGATCGTTTGATCGTTTCGCTTGTTTTCTCAACCCAATCCTGAGGTGTGACACACATACACGACTTATTATCTGTTAACAGGAATGGCTCACATGAATTGTCATGTCATGAATTTATCCCGGCCCGATATGCTCTCTTTGTTAAAAATTGCCGACGGCATCAATATTGTAAACAGGCGTTATCAACACCTTGTTAAAAGACAACACGCAAACACCGTGAAGCATCCGTTTGTGTATGGTGTGGACAGGAATCACGCGTGTAAAAAGCAGAAAAAAAGCAGCACTAACTCGTGTCGTAGCTAAATACAGAATCGAACCGAAACGATGTTGTCGATGCTTTAAGGATCCGGCGCGGTCCCTGCACGAAACCCCTCGATATCTCCCTAAAAAAAATAGTAAATTTGTACATATCCGTCTAGAGTGAACTGTTCGTGCTCGTGCAGCAGGACACTGCTGGCACATTAGCCAAAAGCAAAAAGCTTCCCGAATTGCTATCCTTTTTTTTTCTTCTTGTAAATATACTGTAACAGAGCCATGCTTTCGACTCGTGTAACGCGTGTACCATATGACCATATCCTAGGACATTTTTGTCAATCCATTAAGACCAACTCTCGCAGCGAACGGTGTGGATGAAACGAGACGCGTTGCTTACGTTGTAGAGCTATCGATGCCGCTCGTTTGCGCCCGCTGCAAGTGTGTACAGATGAACCAAACGCGTAGTGCGTGCATGTTTCGGACAGAGCAGTCGGCCTCAGTTCCCCATTTACCTGTACATAGCTATGTTTAAGCGACGGGTTCAGCCACCGCCGAGCCTAAAAATCCTTCCGGAGGCGCCGCAGGAAGCACGCAAACGTTTTCTTCCGTTGTAGGAGCAGCATAGGCAAACAGGATACGGCATACAAAAGCACGTTGTCTTAATGTTGGTGCGAAATGAGCCCTTGCAAGCAAGCAGCTGACTCGGAGCAGTTTCGCATTGTCTGTATATGTGTGTGTGTGTGTGTTTGTGCAATATACTGCGACGAATGTGTACGATGATGAGTCAATAAAAACAATCTAACTAATTGTGTTTTTTTAAATACTATTGCCTTTTATTTCGTGTAAGCAGCAATACGGAAAGAAAAAGGTATCACAAACCATAACTGATAGCGATTGTGTGTGGCGATCCTGTTACTTGTCCTTTGAGACAAATGAAACGTTTCATGAAATATTTCCGTTTTGACTGGTGATTCGTTGCACAGTTCGGAATGATGTGAACTCTTCGTCCCCGTTTCGTTTTAAAGCACTAAATCACTAAAGCTTTCCTTAGCGTAGAAAGCTTCAAGCTGAAAGCAAATTAATATCCTTGCAAGTATATTATGAAGCTTATAAAATTGCATTCAAGTCTTTAAAAAAGTGTGTTTGTATGAAGCACTCTGAAAGCTTTCAGAAACCACAGGTAAAAAGTTTGCGTGTAAAGTAAACTCCTATTTTATAAATACAGGTAATCCCAAACATACGCAATGCTGTAGTACATCCGCATGCTAAATACGATATGCTATATTTGACAGTTCTTTGAGCAAATTGTATTGATTTGACATCTAAATTGTCCATTGCAAAATAAATTAATGTTTGGTTGAATTTCAAAACCCGTTTTAAAAGGCACAATCTTGCAAGCTTCAGTTATAATCAGATCAAATTAATAATATAGTAGCTAATTCTAAAACTACCAATACATAATTGATATCTAGGTATGCGTGACGTACAGATAGGTGAACGCACTTTTGAAATCGTCCCACAATTCACCTATCTTGAGTCAAAGGTCACCAACGACAACAGCATAGAAGTTGAGTTGCGCGCAAGGATGCTGGCTGCAAACCGGTCATTCTACAGCCTGAAAAATCAGTTCACCTCAAAGAACCTGTTGCGACGGACTTTATAGTATCTATATAGTACCGGTACTCACATACGCCTCTGAGACATGGACACTGCCCAAATCTAACGAAACCCTCTTAGCCGCGTTCGAGAGGAAGAAGCTCGAAAGGATACTTGGCTCCGTATATGTGGAAGGACAATGGAGGAGCCGCTATAATGACGAGCTATACGAGATGTACGGCGACCTCACTGTCGTGCAGTGTATCAAGCTCGCCAGGTTTCTGTGGGCTGGACATGTTGTTCTCATGGAAATGGACGACCCAGTCCGCAAAGTCTTTTTGGGCCGTCCACAAGGACTGAAGAGACGTGGTAGGCCCAAACTGAGGTGGTAAGATGGCGTGGAGGCGTCCGCCATTAAGTCCGGCATAACGTATTGGCTGTCGAAGGCGCAAGACCGTGGCCGGTTTTGGACACTCCTGAGGCAGGCCAAGACCGCAAAGCGGTTGTAGCGCCGGATAAGTAAGTAAACTCGCTATCGCAACATGGACCACATTCGCGAGACAGAATGACAGTCCTGCAGACACTCGTATTACCACACAAAAGCACGCAAAGTACGCGGTCACTTGAGTTACAAGCTCACTTCTATTGGTGCACAGATACACTAAACACTTTCTCAAAATGCACGCCCAAGTCGTTGATCCGCTTTGCATGAGGCCAGCAGCATCAACAGTATTGATCGCATGCCGTTTACTACGATTTCCCACGTTTCAGCATTCTTCAATATCAACTCGGTCAGATTTGTTCGGTTGATTGTTGTTCCGTACTTTACGGTGAATTTATGCCGTT
>NW_024427800.1:40000-62411 GCF_017562075.2 Anopheles merus
TAATTTGATCGTAAAAAAAGTATGAATTTGGTTGATGAAAATATTGACTAAAGTACTGAATAACACCTGTTGTCAACCGATACCCAGAAGAGTTTGCTTGGTTTGAAGTCGAATGTTCACTCAGCCAAAAAGCGAATTATGACCTTTGTTTGGTAAATTACTTAAAGAAAACTCATGTTTGTTGCTTATTTTAATGAAACAAGTACGACGTGTCAAAAATGTCGTTGAAAAAAATCTAAAATTGGGGACCTTTCCGTTTTAAGCTCGTAGGCTGAAATTTCAGCCTGTCAGCTTTTTGCATTGTATATCAGTTTTCGAGCAGCTATCTAAGTGGGTATAATATACAGGTGGGCTTATCCCTAGGTGTATGAATTTAGAAGACTGATTTTTATCGCTTCTGTTTCTGAATGAAGATATTAAGAGTGTTTTGTGTATTCGTCATGCCTTCAGAAAGCTTGTTTGAACAAAAGTTTTCACCCATCCTGTCAAAAAGTGATATCAAATTTGGTTATAAAACATGCTATGAGACTACATGCACTTTGATTCTGGATTCCATCACCAGATCTCTTTAATGTACCTTGGGATAAATGTAAACAAACCCGTGTTTTCGAGTAGTACTCGAATCTAATTCTAGCTTTGTGGCTAGAATAATCTAGACTGAAAATTGCAGGCTAGTTTTTTGTGTGGTTTTGTATGGAGTGTTTACATGATTTCAGCCTCCAACTGCCAAACTCCATACAAAAAAACTAACTAGAATCGTGAAGGCCCCCATTACCTGTTTTTATTGATTTTAGAACTAGGACCACTATAGGAACATGCCTCTTTGGTGTACCTATTATGGGACTATTGTAAAAAAACACTTAAAAATACGTAAATATGGTCAAAAGCCAATGAATTTGAATAAAATAATATCATTTGATAACAATTATGTTAAAAAAAACTAATAATTGCGTTGTTATGTTGTCATTTAGAACGTTAACAAAAATATGAGTATCGTTATGAAATTCTAAGGATTTTGGAAAAATGTTGATACCTTTTACAAAACAATGGATTTTTCGGTCAATAAGAAAAGGAATGGCCCCATTTCATTTTTAAATCCTTTGTAAAAGGCTAGAGAACATTTCACACTATAGTAGATAACTTAACTGCTGTTAATTTATCGGATGAGACGCATTTTAGTGCAATACCACCACTATTGGTACTAGCACCACTATAGGTACGTTTACCCTATAATTATAATGGCCGTTCAATTATTAATCAAATTGCATAAAATGCACCATGATCAGTTTCTAGAGCGGCAACCTTTCCCCGGTACTGCATTGTTACTGCAGTACTCGGTATTGCATGTTTATCGTTTATAGTTTAGCCGCATATTACAATTCGCCAGAAATTGTTCATTATGTTGATTTACTGCCACACAATCGTCGAAAATCAATGAAAATTGCAATTAAACAAGTATCCATTAGAACTTAACAGTTGGTTTCTTTCCTCCAATACCAATTCCTCTTTTCAATTCCCGATCAATATATCGGCATAACGATAATCAACATACATACATAATTGTTTTCATTTCATTTCCAATATCCACCAGCAAGGTTAAATAACGCCGAATTAAAACTAATGAATAACAACAACTACAAGACAATCATCGGTTGTTGAGCCAAAGAAGAAGAAGAAGACAAGACAATCTAGATTTCATTTCGAATTTCGATACGTCATTTCGATTGATACGAATGCTTTTAAGATAAATTAATACATTAAAATTATTCAACAAAACTAACCCAATAATTGACTACACCTTGTTTCGCATCGAATTTCTGTCTTACTTTCCATTAGCAAAGAGAAAAAGGAGCAGCTATTTGATAATGTCTACCTTTTTAGAATATCTTACTTAAATCATGTGAACAAAAAAATTAGTTTTTATTCACATTTGAATCCAATTGAAGAATGAAGTTTGAAATATAACTCTTGTTTAAAAACGAGCAAAAATGAAAGACTTTGTTGCAGCTCTTCTGCTCTCATATTTGATCAGCACTCATGCACTATCCACCTATCCCATTAACTTTAAAAAACCGAATTAAAATTAAAATTAATCTACTCACTGGTACCTCATCCCCTGGAGAGCTATTTTCTGAACAAAAAATGAAAAAAAAAATTCATTTAAAAAGAACCTCTCGTGCATCAAACGGTAACTGTAACTGTGCCCTATCACCATTTAGGAAAGTTGCATTAACAATGGGCGAAGATGCGCCACAATTGTAATACTTTTCCCACAGCGTCCGAACAATCACCTACGACCGTTGGACAGTCCCGCACACCCGGTCCGTCACCGGTACCGGGCAAGATTTATGTGCATTCCTGCCGCACGTTCCGATTCGCGGTACGACGGGAGTGCAAACAAGAAAGCAAAAAAAACACACACACACAAACCTCAAAGCACACTTCCGTAGCCGCAGTGCAATCGTTTTGCCTAATGGTCGGCGGGTTTCGTTTGGCCTGAACAAATCCCTTTGCCTTCTCTCCTCATGCTGTTTCTCTGCATCTCCTGTGTGTGTGTGTGTGGTATAGAGAAACTAAAAAGTGTAACGCACCACACTATCCCCGTACACAGACGGTAAGTCACTAAAGCTTTAGACTCGATTTCTGTCATTCTTTTTTTCCGAGCTTGATTCGCTTCTTCCCTGGTCAAAGCTAAAATCAAAAGACTATAATTGGAAAAGTTTTGTAATAAAAGAATTGCAAAGTGAAGTTAGAAAAACAAACTCACACACACACACACACACACACACACACACAGACACAGAGAGAAGCTACATGGGCGATTGCACATGTTCAGAAGAGAAGGGGGGAGCGGGGGAACCTCATATCAACCACGTGATGGATTGAATATGTTGTGGAATCGATTCGTAAACTGTCCACAAGACTATTATGATTGCAGCTGGGTGCAAGTTTTGACAGCAGCGCACAAAGGCATGTATTATTGTAGGTTTAGATAGGAGTAAGAAATAACTCAAATCAAACCGGACATTCATTGGTGTCACTTGCTTGGTTGGGAGTGTAATTCAAACTATGAGGACGCCTACAAGCAATTGCGTTTATTCTGGCAATTAATACACTTTGCTCAAATGAAGCTAATTGCTAGTCTCAGTGCGCTGTCCGGTCACAGCTGCATTCCATTGGCTAGTCATCCAGAAGACATATGTTGGATTTGTTACTTCAGAGACACATATCTTCCTTTCAAATCAACAATTCTACTACTAAGAATAGCTTCTCTCTGAGACAATCACACATTTGCAAGTACTTTTACAGCTTGATAGAGCGTCTAAATCCATCTCGTTCGCTTCCAATTTTCAAAATTATGACCTACAGACCAGAACTGTCCTATGAATTCTTAGAAAACACACCTACACTCAAACGCTGACACGAACAGCTGCCTACCTCACAGTAACACTTTGACCTGTGCATAGATGTGAAATGCTGCAAACGTTCTGAAATCCAACCCATTCTACCATGCATTTGCATGCGAACTGGCCAAAGCTCGTCTATCAAGAGGATGGATGAAAGATTCCTATCGTGCTAGGCACATTGTCGACTGGTTTTTTGTTTTTTTGGGGGGTTTTCGTTGATCAAATCAGATCAACCAGACAACGGTGGCACAGCTTGTCCTTGTTGATGAGTTTTGATTATTTTTTTTGCTAATCAGCACGTTGTTACATTTGGCAACCCCACGTACATCGAGATTCCGTGAAATATGCAAAACTTTGTCAAAACCGCTTGTCAACAACTACGAGTCAAAACTGCTACCACTGCAAACGAGAATGCACCGAACCGTTGGTGCAATGGTATCGTATACGCTTTATGGATCGGTTTGCCCGTGTGTTTGGGAAAATGAAAAATACTTCAACCATCATGCTACTTGCTGATTGGAATTTTGAACACGGGAATTCAGTTGTGTTAAACATGGGTTATTTGTGAGGGTTTACAAAACAACTCTCTTTGGTACCGAATTTTGGTAGCTTAGTATTTTAAATAAAATGTATTCAGTTACTGTGTCTTGATTCTTGTAAAAGCATTAAAGCAAATTTTCCATCGAGTACTGGGCGTCCCCATCAGTAATACGTTATACGTGTCATAGCACAAATTAAAACATTTATTTTTTTACATAGTGAATGATAAATAGGAAACAAATCAAACATATGTATGACTCTGAAACAATTTGAACTAAATTCCTGTATGAAAATATTGTCATTACAAGAAAGAGATCGAAACCGTGTGTCTCTGTAGAAAGAGTCCAAGGAGAGCCTTGCTGCATTTTCAGCCGCTCAATAGCCAGTATGAGAATAACTTTACGGAAAATGATAATTATCAGTAAGATTTCCCTTTACAGTTACCTTTCATTTGATTCATCAAACACAATATTTGAACATGTACATGTACAAAAATTGAATCAATGAAACAGGAATCATGTCTTGGCCGAACAAATATCGGTTGGAAATATTTTCTCGTTCTGTAAGTATGATCTACGAGCTGTATTGTACCTTAATTTTGCATCTCAACAATTTCTAATTTATCCAGTAGAATTACGGATATCAATCAACATCTGCAATCAGAGTCTCATTTTGCTTTGTTACTTGTTTGAATATTCTTCATTCAAAATTGTTTTCTTTTTTGGTTTCGACATAAAGACATAGATATATTCAAATCTTCTTCTTGTTTGGCACAACAACCGCTGTCGGTCAAGGCCTGCCAAGTACCCACTAGTGAAGTGAGCTTGGTTTTCAGTGACTTATTGTTACCATAGTAGGATAGTCAGTCCTACGTATGGGGGCACGGTCTATTCGGGGCTTGAACCCATGATGGGCATGTTGTTAAGTCGTACGAGTTGACGACTGTACCACCAGACCGGCCCAGATATATTCAAATAAGCACCAAAAAATGAGGCGGACATTTAACTGTTATGTCACATACAATGGAATTATTAAAAAAAATACATAAATTTAAGGCCAAATAGAGAACAGATTATTGAAGGCACTAGGCCATCACACCGAAAATCTGAAAGCAGCCATATTTCATGCTCAACTTGGTCCATGGCACATGCATTTCAACAGCTGAAGCCCGTCGTATTGCATTGTTTTATCTCAAATTAAAGTTGATTGAATTTTAAATATCGCTTGCATGCAATCAATTTCATTGCAACGGTAGGTTGTCCCAGTTCCATAAGGTTTATTACAATAAAATTAAAACGATGCTCTCGCCCCAACAAATCAATTAACTCCAATTGACACATAGTTACATCGAAACCATCAACAATTTCACGGTTCAAATTAACACGAGCAGCTGGAAACTCTACGACTCTTCGGATGAGATCGTAATCATACACCAGCAATGTTAGAAAGTGAACAGCTATTTATTGAACATGCTATTTGTTTTCAAATATATTACTATAACATCTTTCTGAGAATGCTACAAATCACGTCAGATAAAAAAGGATATCAAACCATCAAGCGACCCATAACTGCCGTCAAACATCCGGCAACGACCAGTAAAACCTGGTGAAAGTAAAACACTTGTAGCAACGATCGTTTCAAAACGCGTCCGTACGATGTAGCCCTTCCACGAAGGCAGCCAAATGGTACTGTTAAGTAGGCCATGCTTCTTTAGAATGTTGTAGCTTTATTTTCGTAAAATATATTTGCTCTTTCCGCACAATGCGCCTGTATCTATGCTACATAAACAACAGAGGCATCGCAACGTACAAAATCAATATGCTTTCTCGTTCTGTCATGTCATCTTATTGCTTGCGTTTGTTTTGTAATGGTTCCTTTTAATCTTTCTTACTACTTTTAGTTGTTTGATTCTCTTTTTTACCCTATTTTATTAGGGTTTTAGGGCTACTTTAACCGTTTTTATTAGGGGGATTTTTAGATTTGGCATTTCATTTATTTAGCATAATAGCCTATTTTTGGACGCAAACCCCTAATTTAAAACATGTAGTCGTAAGCCCAACGTATAACATTGTCGAATTCATATTAAAATTGCTATCTACAAATATTTACCCACAACTTGTGTGATATATTCATCTCAAATAATTGTTCACCCAAATAACTGAGCTCTTCATAAATCATTTATTCAATAACGCAATTCTACCCGTCCCACAAGTGCACACACGCACGCTTCTTACCTGGATGCCACTGGAAACATTATTGTTGCAATTAACCCATCCATCTTTCCACCGTCACAGAAACTATTCAAAATTGCCACAATCCACCGTGACTGGATGCAATGGGGGATGGAGCATTGCCGTTGGGTCGGGAATCGTGTCGGTACCGCCGCGTATCAACTTTGCTGCGATAAAACCATCCGCGTGCCCGGTACAGTATAGATGCGTACCGGCGATGGTTACCTTTCTTTTTCGGCAAAGTTGTGCTCGTCCCCGGGTGACGATGAAATATGCTAAAAATTTATGCATAATTACCTTCACTCTATCTTTTCGCTACGTAGTCGGGTACACCTTTGCTGCTTGCGCAGTGCGTTGTACGCCTTTGCTGCTGGGAAGGTTCCTGTCCGTTGGTTGGTTCGTTGGTTGGTTCGAGCTGCAGGCGAATTGGATTTCTGGTGCACAATTTATGGTCGACCTCTGTCGGGCTGGTCGCACGGGATGATGCTTCTTCGGTTAGCAATTTTTATTATTACGCTGCCAATCGGTCTCTGCCGCCGGCAGCCGTTTTCTTAATCCTACTCGTGCCATTGAGCGTACGCGGCGTGGGAAGTGGAAAGTGATGGTCGTTTTTTTGTATTTTTTATTTAGTTACTCTCTCTTTTTGTTTCGATAAAATCTTGTTTTGGTTTGATAAAATCGTTTGAATGTCACAGATTTTGTGTTGGTTTTGGTGGTTGGTTACGATGAACAACATTTTAATAGCATCTTTTTAATACATCAGATAGATTTATTTGGAAATCAACATTTCTTGTATTAAAAACGAGTTTTCAAGCTGAAAGTAAAAGTTGAGTTTATAAAAAAAAACTATGAGTTAAGACACATTTGGACATGAGAAACAAAGCAAATGTAAAGGTAAGTAATCATGAGGTAAGTAAATAATTAAGTCAGCAAGCATGTTAGTACAAATACAAATAGGGAAACAAGAAAGTAAATAAATAAGTAATTAAGCAAATAAGTAAGTAGGTAAGTAAGTAAGTACATACTTTCATAGACAAGCAAGTAAAAAAGAGAGTAAGGAAAAATAAATAATAAATTGACTAATAACATAAATAAGGAGGATAATAACTAAGTAAATGAGCTCATAAATTAGTATGTAAGTAAGTTAGTAAAAAAGAAAGTAAGTAAGTATGTAAGTTAGTCAGTATGTAAGTAAATCAAAAAGCTATACCAACACAAAAACCAAACATAGCCCGCGTCCACTTACCATTATTGCTGCAAACACGATACAACAATCCAGCACTGTTCTAAAAGTAAAGAAAAGCCCAAAACACACAATAGCCATTGCCCGCGCAATGCACATCGTGCGTTATGGGGCCATTTCCCTGTTTCGATTTCAATCGATTGGAAAACTAAAGTTTTATATCCCAATTAAGGGACAAACTTTTGCGCCCGACAGCCATGAAAATCCAGCCCACTGCACTGTCGTATTCGGAATCGAAACGCGCACTCAAACAAATTGAAAATTGAAATCCTTTTCCCCCAGCCAGCCAGTGGCAGCTGCATTCGAAGGCGAATTGTGTCCACCATATCATATCGCTTGCTGGTACTTCCTTGCGTCGACCAAGTGGTAAGATTGGCTCCCGATCCGATGAGCTGCACGGGCGGCAGCGTATCTAACTTTTTTCCAACTCACGATACCCGGCTATGGTGTGTACGGGGATGTGCGTCCAGTAAAGTAAACACCAATGGACATTGCTAAAAAGGACATTCTTAACCGTGGTGTACACGAGTATAGGTACCCCGGCACTCCGGGGCATGTGTTTCGTGCTCGCGCCGGTTTGGCGGTTTGCTAGCGTTCCAGCGCTGGGCAAATGGCAATGCTACCGGCGAAAGGTGCGGGAGAAAAATCAAACGGATATCCGGATACTCGTTACCGGATCCGGTGGTAAGCGAACTGGCCCTGATCAAACATGTGGAAGCCGGTGGAATTGGTAGCAAATTGAAACAATCGTTCGTCGTGCGCTCGCCATTGCTGCACACTTCCGGGCTTTTCATTACCGTCTTAACGGATGGCGAGGTCCGTTTGACGGTCGTACCGTGGTGGTGGTTGCATCGCATCACGTAACCTGTATTTATGAGCATTTTATATCGATTTCTTCCTACGATCATTGGGCGATTTATTTATATTGCTTTTCGGGTTTTCGATCACCAGCGAGTTTCCAATGTTGTTGCGCTGTTTTATCTGCACCACCGGTCATTGTAAATCAAACAATTAATCGACTAGGGAGTGCCGGTTTTACATATTTCCTTTTATAAATTATTTTACCGGTGTAATAGTTCAGGAAGAGTAAGGAATTAAATAAATGTTTGTAGCTAGAACCCTTTTCTATATTCTTATATTCAATCAGTTCAACTCAATGAATCCGCGTTGTAGTACAAATAACTGTTTGGAAATACAAGATAGTTCTTATTGTTCTTCTTCCTTTGCACAACAACCATTGTCGGTTAAGGCCTGCGTGTACTGCGTGTAGTGCGCTTGGCTTTCTCTTGAATTCCTTGCCCGATTTAACTCCCCATCAAAAGATCAAACCTTCAACACTTCAAAAAGAACCCATTCTAAGAGGTCCTCGATGCTATCAGCACATAGTAGGCTTGGCCTTCTGTGCTCAATGCTCGATAACTTTTGAAAATTTATCTTTTGAATACTACAATACCGGCCTAATCGATACAATTGATCCAACAAATGCTGGACAACGTCGAATAAACCATGGGAATGAATCAGAAAACTACGGGAAGCATCCAGAATTTATTCATTTTTTGAAGAAGTTGGCCGCCAGTTTGTGGCAGCCAGCAGACTTGTTGCACTTGAGCTACTTGATGGCGCTGGTTATCTCGGGAAGATGACCAATGCTATCGCTGGTGTTGCTACTCTACTGCTGCTGTTGTTGCTTTATTACCCTGTTCTACCAGATGTACCAGCCTTTCCAGCTCCGTGCCTAATTCTGGCTCCTGTAAAGCAAGCCACCGTCTGTGAAAGCTGATCTCTTACTCTTCCAAATGATGCTTATTTTCCTGGATCAAAAGTGCATGATGTCTTTTAAGCCCTCCCCAAGTGCCACATATTAATTGTCACCGAACTTGCTGTTGGAAAAATCAACATTAAACTTAAAATGCCGATTGGGGTGCCTACGATCATCAGTCAAAGGCCCTAAATATTTGTTGGCGTGTGTGAGGGGGGAGGGGCAGCGTAGAGCAAATGATTCGCCAGTCTCGGGCCCCAACGTCCATCCTTCTGGGGGCCCTTGTCGCTAGTACTATGTGCACTATTAATACATACTGCATACTACAGACTAGCAATTTACGGGGCCCCTAAATCGGCAGGGCCCCAGGCGACTACCTAGACCGCCTACCGTTAGATCCACTACTGATTCAGTTCTGATGATTCACCTCGGAGTTTAATATTTAAAAAATCGCCATTCTATTTTTACAGATTATAACTTCAATGCGAAGCCATACAACAGTACAGAGGGAAGGAGAAAGCTCTTAAAGCGAGAAACGCTCCACTGTGTGGCTATCCCACCAACAGATGGTGCCACCAGCTTTTTTGCTATTTTTAGAATGCATCAGTCGTTTGGTGTCTGCTAAACGAAGTCTTTTTAGATTCCATTCAAGGTTGAGAGCTTGAGCCGTTTAGAACCCGTTTAATGTTCGTTTAGTGGATTTGTGGCACTGGGTTCAGTCGTACAGAAACGTTGCTTCTTCTCCTTTCAGTGTTTTCAATCAGTGTATAAATAAACACTGTGTTTCAGTGTTTTTTTCCTAAATTTACGAACGTAAATGACCCTGTTAATCTTCTGCTAAACAACAAAGTTCGCTGGACAGCAAACTTTCTTTCTCTCGCACTGACAGCAGCACGCCCGCGCCCGCGTCTGTGCACAACTGTCAAATCAAACTGACCTGACACAACCCGCTACCTCTCCGTAGCGATGTTCTCATTTCACAACAAATAATAGCAACAACAACAACAAAAACACGACACAAGCCAAATCAAAAACAACTGGAACGAATCGCACTTTTCGCATTTAATCGCCCATTCTCGGACCAGTCGGACATTACAACTTATTCCAGGGACTGTACAGAAGTAAGTGTAAGGCTCTAATGTGTGCTAATCATTCGAGTGAAGGTTCCGTTCCTGTTGTAAAGCGCATTTCACTCGCCCTTTCCGTCCCGCCTTCCGCCTACCAAAGAAAGGCAAACAAGTTCTGACCTTCGCGATCGCGAGATCGTGCTTGCCTTGTGTGTGTGTGTGTGTGTGTGTGCGCGCGTGCGGAAGGCAATGGTGTTGTGCAAATGGGCAACGCTTTATCACACCCGACGATATCTGCGTCATAAGTCCGGTGGTGGTGGTGCTTCGGAAACAAAGAAATGCGCGATCATTTCCGTTGCAAGATCCAATTATGAATCATCGCGGGTGTGGGGTTGGATAGCGATGGGGCATGTGGCAATGATCGATTGTGAATGAAATAAAAATGCAGCTTTTTCGTGTCTTTCACAGGTAATACTCAAACAACAGGGAGCAGCATACCGTGCCATCATGACGATTCCGTCGGTCACGTACAAACAGTTCGGCGAAACGGTGGCCCCGGTCGCACCGGTCGGCACCAAGCGATGGATCGTGCTGTACATCATGGTCTCGGCAATACTGCTGACCACGCTCGCGTGCTGGAATAACCTTTCCGGGGGTCACTGATAGAAATGTTCGAAGACGATAGCGATGGGCCGCCACCGCACACCGAGTACGCCAAGATGGCACGCTACCTGGTGCATAAGGCCGGTAAGCCCGAATAGTAACCATTAGCGCTGCATTGCGTTTTCTTTTTTCTTTTCTAAATCTCACCATTCCCTCACACAGAATGGGTTTCGATGGGCTCGCTCTCGACGGTGGACGCCATCAAGGGCTTCCCGATGGTGAACATCATCTCGGTGGCGGACAGTGCGCGGGGCGAAAAGTCCACCGGCACGCTGTACTTCTACCTGACCATGCTCGACTACACCGCCAGGATCTGGACCGGGACAACCGGCTGACGGTGATGCTGACGCTCGACCAGGACCTCTACTGCACGCGCAACGGTATCGATCCGATGGAACCGACCTGCGCCCGCATCATGGTCTCGGGCCGGGCGGACAAAATTGAGAACGGTACCGCCGAGTATGCGTTCGGCTCCAGGGCCATGTTTAGCCGCCATCCGGCAGCGCAGAAGTGGATCCAAAGTAAGTTTTGAAGTGGGCAGTTCTCCTTCAATGGGGAGGGAAATCTAATCGCATTTCGCGAAGAGACACTAACGCCCACTCCTTATCAGTTGTGTGTGTGTATGTGTGTGTGTGGCACCTCCACCTTGTCTAAACACTTGCTTTACTTCTCCTTTCACGCGCCGGGTTTCTCCAGCCGATGGGCATAACTTTTTCCTCTGCAAGCTGAACATCACGCAAATCGCGGTACTTGACTTTTACGGCGGTCCGCACTACGTTACCATGGCCGATTACCTGGCAGCGGATCCTGATAAGCGCAGCAAAGCCGCTAGCAGCAGCAGCAGCAGCAACACCAGCGGGCGCCAAATTCCGCCCCGTTTTCAACGACCGAGGGCACGACGGCGATGCCATAGGGAACTGCTGATACGGAAGGATGATGCACTTGACATGGCGTTGCGAAAGGTGTTTTTGAAACCCGGGGAGAAAAGTGATAACGATAGCGAAAGAGAAATTAATCGCCTATGTGGTGCACGGTAAAGAAGAGCCTTAACGTAATCAGCATGGAAGAGGGTATGGAAGAATGCATTCAACAAAATCAAAAAAAAAACTGCACCACTCGCCGGACGGGGGATTTCGAATGATAATACGATTACCCCATGGGAGGGGAAAGCACAACCGCATTGCATTCGAACGATGCGAAACACACAGCGCGAATCCATTTGTGATAAGTGATAACGTTTGCAGTAACGGAAGACGTTACTATTTTATTAGAACAAAAAAGGGGAGGGTTTTTTAAAATAACATTTTAAAAATTCGATTACGATGGAAGCAATAAAGTTTTATTGGGGACAGATTTTCATATTTAAAAAACGTATGCTCCGCATGACTGTTGGAAAGGAAAGAACTCATTTGAAGCATAACAGGCGATTATATCATCATTTTCACGTATGATATGATGTTACAGAAACGATGATATTGCTTTAATTCCAGTGTTTGAGCTTAAAACACGCAAAACTATGTATTAACTTAAAAAAGCACATATAAATTGCCAATTTTGTTCATTTCCTTCAAACAATCAGCCCTTGCGTCGTCTAACCACTGCTTATCAGATTCTCCCCTGGCAACACTGCCGCTTACGTCAATTCAGCTCCATCCGTTTGACAGTTCTGTTGCGCGGCATTCTGGGCAGTACAAAAAAAAAACAACAAACACGCATTCGTTTGTTCACCGCACAACTCGCTCGAAACCGTGTTTCCTTTCATTGTAGACTACAGGCAAAATTATGTCCTTCCCCAAGGCCGGACCTAAACAGCCCGGCGAATCCAACGACAGCGATGAACCAGGTCCGGAGCATCTTAAAACCCTGTCCGCCAGCTTCGGTCACACATCGTTCCGGCCGATGCAGTGGCGCATCATCCACTCCATCATCGTGCAGCGGCGGGACAACTGTGCGATCATGACGACCGGTTACGGCAAATCGCTCACCTACCAGTTCCCGTCCGTCTTTCTCGACCGGCTGACCTTCGTCGTATCGCCCCTGATCAGCTTGATGCAGGATCAGGTGATGGCGCTGAACCTGTGCAACATACCCGCCTGTCTGCTCGGCTCGGCCCAGAAAGAATCGCGCCTGGCGGACATCAAAGCAGGCCTGCTGCGCGTCGTATACCTTACGCCCGAGTACATTGCGACCGACGCTGGCGAGTCGCTGCTCCGAGCGGTGCAGGATCAGCTCGTCCTGTTCGCGATCGATGAAGCGCACTGCTTAAGCAAATGGGGCCACGATTTCCGGCCCGCCTACCGCAATCTGGGCGTGATACGGAAGCTCTGCCCCAAGGTGCCCATACTGGCGGTTACTGCGACGGCCACGCAAAAGGTGCGGGACGATATCGTTGCCTCGCTCGGGCTGGTACGGCCCCAGGTGCTCTGTACCGGGTTCGATCGGCCGAACCTGGAGTTTATCGTGCGGCCGAAATCACCGCTCGGCCCGATGCACGACATACAGCCACTGGTGGCGGAAAATCGGACGGAAGCACCATCGTCTACTGTCTGACGCGCAAGCAAACGGACGACATTGTGGGGCTGCTGCAGGCCAAGCGCATCGACTGTGCGCCGTACCACGGCGGCATGTCGCTAAACCGGCGGAAGGAGGTGCTGGAAAGCTTTGTGACCGATCGGGTGCGCGTGATCGTGGCAACGATCGCGTTCGGCATGGGCATCGATAAGCCGGACGTGCGGCTCGTCATACACTACGGCGCGTCGAAGGACCTGGAAAGCTACTACCAGGAGGCGGGTCGGGCGGGCCGAGACGGGCAGCCGGCCCGCTGCATCATATACTGGAGCGCGAGCGATTTCAAAACGCACGAATTTCTGCGTTCGGAAATCCCCAGCTCGGTGAAGGCAACGCAGGAAGAGCTCGGCCGCCGGATGGCCGAGTACGTGGAGCTGCGCGACTGTCGGCGGCGGTTCATACTGAACTACTTCGAGGGCGTCATGCCGGTCGAGGCGCAAAAAGCGGAGCAGGGGCAAGCGACCGCACCGAAGCTCCGCTGCTGCGACAACTGTACGCGCGGCGGTTTGGCGAAGGATTGCGAGCGGTACGAGGGGATCGATGCGGACGGCTGCTACAATTTTGCGTCCGACGCCGAACTGTTCCTGAAGGCGATCGGGGCGTTTTATGGCGCGGTCAGCATGGCAATGCCCATCTTGTTGCTGCGCGGCTCCAAGAACAAAAAGCTGCCCGAACGGTTCCACACGAACGCGCTGCACGGGAAGGGCAAGCATCGGGACGAGGACTGGTGGAAGGGGCTCGGCACGCTGCTCGAGCGGGAAGGCTACCTGAGCAAGACGAAGATCACGAACCAGTTCAACAAATTTGCTCAGGGAGTGCACTACCAGCTAGCACCTGCCGGGCGCCGCTGGCTCGCGGACGGTGGCAAAGATCGCAAGCTGCTGCTCAAACCCACCACCACCATGTTCCGATCGCTGACCGTCATTAAGCCCGCCTCACTGTACGAGACGGCGCAGCTGCCGGCGGCTCGGCCGCCCGCAACACAGCAAGATCTGCGCCAAGAACTTGTCAAGTCGTTGCTGAAGAAGCGGGCCGAGCTGGCGACGACCTACGAGTGTATGCCGTACATGATCGCGTCGAACGCGGCCCTGCACGCGATGGCCACCCGGCAGCCGCTCAACCTGCAGGAGATGAAGGACATCCAGCTGGACGGGTTTTCCGACGCGAAGCTGCAAAAGTTTGGGCGCGAGTTTCTGGTGTGCATACAGCAGCAGCGCAATCTGCTGCCCGGTGCCAGCAGCTCAACGACGCAGCACCAGCCCAGCCAACCCTCGATTGAGGGACTGTCCGCAACGAAAGCCACGAGCTATAGTTTGTGGAAAAGGGAGGGCAAATCGATTGCCGAGATTGCCGCTATAAGAAGCCTCAAGGAGGCAACCATCATCGAGCACATACTGGACGCAGTACGGTCGGGGCTGCCCGTTGAGGAGCGTGATGTGAGCCGGCTCGGTGTCCGGGAGGATGTGTACGCAGCGATTGCCATGCATCTGCCCGCCGATCTCGGCCAATCGATTACGCTCACCTCCATCAAGGAACGCTGTCCGCCGGAGATTACGTTCAATCAGGTAAAGGTCGTACTGACCTGGGAGCGATGGCGACGGCTGCGCGCGAAGGAAACACCGCCAGCTCCTCAACCGAAGCCAGTGTTGGCCGAAAAAAAGTGACGAAAGTGGTCAACGAAGAAGAAGAGGACGCTTTTAACGCTTCACTACAGGACATGATCGACGACGACGATGAGGATCTGTTCCCAACGGACGAGGAGGGTTTGGTAGACGCGAGTGGTGTCCCACAGAAAAGCTCCACCGAACAAGCGCACCAGAACAACACATCATCCTGCATGGACGATATGTTCAACGATGACGACGATGATATGCTTGATTTTGCCGAGCTCGATCGGCTCGAAGCATCGATGGTAAGGGAGGAGGAAGACATTCCATCGTCATCGTCGCCTACGATCACTACTACAACTACTACTAGTAATGTGCCATCGGATGCAGCACAAACGACGACAAGCCAGCATTCCACGGAAGCAAACGATAGTAATAGGCAGGAAATCCCGCGGAACGCACCACCCCGGGAGCGCACCGTAAATCTGAAGCGCATTATGTACGAGGACGACGATGAAGACGACAAACCATCATCGTCGGAGAAGAAGACGACCGCGGACGACGCAGCGAAAGCAGCTTCCCGCACACGTACAGTTAATTTGAAGCGCATCATGTACGAGGACGACGAAGACGACGATGATGACAGCGGTAAGGAGGATAAAGATTGCAACCGCCAGCACTTCTTCCAGCTGCCCAAACGAATGGCCTGAAACGTGGAGACCTGCTTTTTGCTTGTTTTGTTAACCTTTTTTTTGTGAATAAAAACCCCACCGTGTCATGTTCCTGGGGAACGAAGACGTTCGAACAAACCCGCAAGATTCGTTTAACTGTTTCCTGCCCCTCTGCTCTGTGTCCTCTTGATACAATGTATTTGTTGCTCGCTCGTCAAAGAAAGAAAAGAACCCACAATGTTAAAGGCACAAGTACCTCCACCCCCGGAAAGTAATCGGTCTGGGGTTTGTCATCAATTTTCGTCGCTCGGTTCTTAAGCCCCGTGGTCTTTGATTGATGCACAAAAGAGCGCTCTCCCCGGTCGGCAGCCAATTGGCCGCTGACCGGATGTGGCATACAATTCGTGGCAGCAATTCGTAACTGTAGCCGTATTGCCACCGCACCCGGTGTGTAGAACTGGCTAATATAAGGCCGATCGGAAAGTGCATTGAAAGCGGACGAAAAGGTCCCAAATGCGGCACCATCTAATCCAATTTACTGTAAGATCCCCACGCGCGCAGTCCTTCGCTTCGCCGATTTCGAGCAGTTTTCAAATCGGCCTCTCTCTCTCCCATTTCGCGCTCGCTCTTGCTCTCCCGATATACGCTCGAGCACGCGCGCGCGTGTTTGAATTTGTGGCAGTTGCGTTTTCACTCTCACTCGGTACGCGTACGCCATCGGAGACGCAAGTGGCAGCTGCGCGCATTGCTAGAGATAACGCCATCCACACCGCGCGCGGTTGCTAAGCCCGCTCGTTGCCATCGGTTTTGGCTGCCAACGGCGAGGAAAATTTTGGCGCAAACACAACTCACACGTGCGAATCAAATAATAGTGAACCATCATCTCAGTTGTTTTTTTTTCGGAAATGATACCGTTGTGTTAACAAATACTTAAATCACCAAAAAAAAAAGCACGTGTGCGCAGCGCGCGCGTAAAGTGAAAAGGGGTGGGAAAGTTCAAATGTACGGCGCGCTTGTGAGCTGTGTTGCAAAGTGAGTCCGTTTATCCAAGAACGCAAAGGATGGGCCAGGAGCAGGAAGATCACACGGTGGGCGATGGTGAGCAACGGAAAGGAGATGAGCAGCAGCAGCAGCAGCAGCAACAGCAGCTCGAAGAGTCTCCCGCCCAGCTAAAGAACGGCACCGCCAAGCTGACCGTCCAGTCGGCGGCGATCTGAAGCAAACCATTCTCGACGGGCTGGAGAAAAAGGGCGACCGTGGGCTGTGGCTATGGTAAGTGGAGTGGAAAGCGTGGAAAACCCTTGACACGTTTCCCATTCTAATGTTCAACGCGCGCGCTATTCGCCAAGCCAAGAAAAAAATATAGGTCGAGGAGCGTGTTTCGGTTGCAAAACAGCGGCCACCGTTGACGTTGACCGCGTCGGAAGGATAAAAATAAACCCGAACCCCTCCCACAAAGATAACACACACACACACTCACGCAAAGGCGACACGCTGTTGCCGTACGCAACCAAAGCGCGTTAGAAAAATGGTTCCGCTCAGGGAAATGGAGGAAGAATTTAGAAATCACCCGAAGGTCACCCGAGAATGATGATGCGGGCAGGGTTGGGCGCGTGTAGGAGCAATGCATGCTTGCCTTCCCATCCCATTGTGTATCAAGGTGGTTTGTGTTGCGCCGTCTCGACCCAACGCATCAGAAACACGTTCTTGGACAGTGCAGCACGTGCATTCTCTGTGCGTACGTTTACACATACGCAGGCAACGCGAAGTGGCGAGAACGCAAGCGATGAAGGTTGTGCGTGCGTACCACTGTAGTAGGCCGGGGAGGGAAGCAAAAGTGGTTCTACTTTTACCTTCTTTTTTCTTGCTATATCTCTCTATCTCTCGCTCTCTTCCTTTTCTATACTTTCACCCCGTGTGTGCTTTGCGGGTTCAAAAGAGTTCAGTTGCTATAAGGGATGAAGTGGACACGTCGAGCAATAGCACTGCTGATAGGGCGAGCACTTTCACACTGGAATGTTTTTCGAGACGATTGATCGCACACCCGTCGTCCGGTGGTCGAGAGTGGGACAGCGTAAAGGCGGATTAAGTTCTCACTAATTGGAAGTAGCCCTGGCCAACAATCTCTCGAGTTGATAACTACAGCAATGAAAGTGGGAATTGATTTGAAGTTCCTTTACTTATTACTGAGAAATTGGACACTTATATTCCTCTTGGAATCGTTGGTGCGTAAGATTCCAACGAAACAGGCCCCACTTACTCCGATTGAATTGGCAGTGGCATTCCAAATATAAAAGCTCCCGTCACTCACCAAAAACTTCAAACGGCGCACTGGGTCCAGGGGTCCAGCCAGTGAGAGAGATAAGGCTCGGGGAAGAACGGCATCGCAAAACACACAAAAAAGCGCCTGCCGAAAACGAAACCAAACCAAAAATTCCTCCCCTATCAGACGTGGAGGTCAACACCGGTACCAATCCCCTGGAGGCCGTAAAATGAAGATTTGCGTAAAACGACCCTTCAAACGCAGCGCGGGATTAAAAGCGCGCGCGCTCGCGTAATGGGGTTTTGTGAGGACACAAAACGTGCGCTAATAGAATAAATTATTTCTTAAAAGACGGTCCCCTTGGTGGGGTGGTGTGTGTGTCTGTGCGAGGAGGTATTATCATCCGGATGGAGGAAGGCACTGTGTGCCGAGTGTCCAAATGGGAAGCCAACGTTAGCATTCATAAACAGTTGGCGCGCGCAGGTTTAACAACTGACCTTTGCCTTTCGTGGCGGCCATTGGCGGCCTATCGCGATGATGGTCAGGGGGCGCCATGTCCGTGCGGTACATGCCGGTGAAGAAGGGCGCAGAAAGGAAAACAACCCTCGCTTATCGTGCCCAGCCGAGTGCGCAATCGCTTCTTCACCCCCAGGTTTCGGGACAGGATAGGTTCATCTTGTCGAATCGAATCTGGACGCCTTTCTTCACCACACAACAATGCAGAGTTGTGGGGAGGGGTTTGCCATTCATATTGCTATCTACGAGTGACAATCGCATCGAGGAAGGAAGGTTAGGAAGTTCCTCCTTTTTATTGGCAGGCCCTTGTTATCAGCAGGATTTGTGCTGATTGCCGGTACAGGCAGACCACTTGCTACCGAGATGATGATGGAGGTCTTATCGTGCAATTATAGGTGCAATGAAGCTGCACGATACACATCATACCAGTACCATTTCCCATCGCGTCTAATCAAACAAAAACGAATATATAGTATGGGCTGCGTGTTACCGCTTCCGCGTGACAGTGCGCATCGAGTCACAAGGGATGGCAGGGTGTTTTGAATGTCACGGCCACAACAAATACCCGCCCGTACCCGATAGTAGTAGCCGGTATCGTCATTAATGCCCTGTCAACGCCAAACATCATCCAAGGGCACGTTGCTATATACGGGGCGCTCCATGCGGATCGGTTGATGTTGTGGTTGTTTTTTTTTTTTTTTGTACGCCGCCAAGGTTGATCACTTTGTCACACACGAGAAGCATGCGATCGCGCGATTTTGAAGGCGCAAAACTGCAACGGAAACGCACGATTCGCGCGTGTGCTGCCGCGAAATGATTTGCATTTCGTCAAAGCCGTGCCGCCACCCGCCACTCGAATTAAAGTCAAGCACAACTGGAACTCCTCCTCCGGGAGAGGTTTGCATTGAAATGGGGGGGGGTTGAAATGAGTCCAAGCTATCGGGTCAAGTCGGCAAACGACTCCCCGTTATCGACGATCGGATGATGTGTGTGAGGGTTTTTTTTTTTGCGGTTTTGGAACGTTTTAATACCTTAAAGAGCAGATGTCCTACTGATAAAGTGCCAAGATTCAAGTGGACTGTTCCACCACCGATTGCCACTGCTCCTAATCTTATCTATCTTGCTCGCTCTAATCTGTCGCGAACCGGTGCACCGCTCTGACATAATCTGATTAAATGTTATGTCGTTCTCACTACCGAGCGCTATCTTACAGGGGTTTCCGGGAGTTCTAATAGCTGTGGAACACTTTATTGACTCTTTCTTATATGAAATTCCTCAATGTAATGAGAATTGGTCTCTGTAACATAACTTGTCGAACAAATCCAATAGGAATTTCCGAAGAGTCTGTCCAAACAGGGTGCCTTAGAGTCTCATTATTAACATATGAAGTCCACTTCCCAAAAGTAAAAGTCAATGAACTGTCCCACAACTATGAGAACCCCTTGCAACCCCTGTATCGTGAGCAATGAACTAGCAAGCCTTTCTTTTTGATAACCAAACATCCCAATGCCAGGGTCCTGTTCATCCTCTGCCTGACGCCCAACATCCTGAACGGGTTTCACGTCTCGTCGTACGTGTTTCTGGGCCAGCTGCCGAAAAACTACTACTGCATGGTGCCGGAGCTGCTGCAGGCCGGCTGGAGCCATGAGGAAATACGAACTCACCTCACCTCAACGTAAGCCACCGCAACGCTCGCCACGCGCCACTAGAATGCATTCTAACGCCGTGTCTCTCTCTCTCTCTCTCATCTCTCTCTCTCTCTCCTCTCTCTCTCTCTCTCTCTCTCTCTCTCTCTCTCTCTCTCTCTCTCTCATCATCGCACCAGGGGCAGCACGAAAAATGGCACCTGCACGATCTACACCTGGAACTATGGGCAGCTGAGCGAGCTGAACTACAACGATGCGCTCAGCTACACCCAGTCCCATCCACCGCCGGCCGAGGTAACTGTCTCGCGACGGCGGGCACCGGGCGGCCGCAGCTGGTACATGTACTACGACCAACCGGACGGCGTATCGATCGTACCGGAATGGGATCTGCTGTGCGAGCGGACCGCACTCCGTTCGACCGTGCAGGTCGCCCTGTCGATCGGCAAGTTTGTCGGTGCGTCCAGCTTCGGCGTCATCTCGACAAGTACGGGCGCAAGACGAGCTTTTCGATTGCGGCCACACTGTACATCGTGGCCGGGCTGCTGACGACCTTTTCGCCGTTCTACGCGCTGCTGCTGCTTGGGCGCATCGGCTCGGTGCAATCCGCTTCCGGGGTGTTCTATCCGCGCTTTGCTTTGCGTAAGTTTTTTTTTTTGTTTTGTCCCTTGGGAAGGGTTGTGTGGCAGATGACTAATTTGTGTGTCCCTTTTGCTTGATGCTCTCCCCCCAGTGACGGAAACATTGGCAAACGGCACCGGTCCTGGATGAGCATTGCGTTCAACTTTTCCTACCCGCTCGGTATGCTCTGTCTGGCGCTGGCCGCCTATCTCATCCAGCCGTGGCGCGATCTTTCCCTCGCCCTGACCGTACCGTCCTTTCTGCTCGTGATCCATCTTTAGTGAGTGTGTTTTTTTTGCGTTCTCAAGCAAAAAAAACCCCCATCTAATCTGTTTCCTTCGCTGTCTGTCACACAGCTTCCTGGTTGAATCTCCCGCTGGCTGCTTAGCAAGGGCCGCGAACGGAAAGCGTACCGGATGGTGTTCGTGGCACAGCGCACCTCAGGAGCTGATCGACAGTGCGACAGTGGCGGAAAAGCATCAAGCCGCCGCGGAAGCGGAAACCGACTCGGCCCCGGTACCGTTCAGCACGCGGCTAAAGCAATCGTTCAGCGAGTTTACGAAGCTTTACGGGACGCCCGTACTCTGCCGGCGGGCGCTTATTTGCCACTTTACGTGGTGCATTACGTCGCGTGCTATTACGTTACAGGTACAGCCGTGTTTTGCTTACGTTATTTTAGGATTGACCCTCTAAAATTCCGCTCCCGTTCCGTCTTTGCTCAACAGCACTCAATGCCGATAACTTTGCGGCTAATCGAAAAAACGTGTACGTTGCGACCACCGGCTCCGTAGACATCGTGGCGTACATACTCTCGATGATCGTGCTGGCGTACTTCGGTCGGCGCAGCTCCTCGTTCTGCTTCTTCCTGTACGCCGGCGTCTGTCTGCTGGTGGTGCTAACCATCCCGCCCGACAACACGACCCTGCTGGTAACGCTCGCGATGCTGGGCCGCGTCGGCATTACCCGGTTGTACGCGATCGTGACGCTGCACACGGCGGAGCTGTTCCCGACCGAGATACGCAACACGGCGCTCGGCATCTGCTCGACGATGGCGCACGTCGGCTCGATTGCGGCACCGTACTTACGGATCTGCTCGGCCGGCTCGCCTGGTGGATACCGACCACGATCTGCGGCTGCTCGGTGCTGCTGGCCGGTGCACTCACCCTGCTGCATCCGGAAACGCGCGATGCCGCGCTGAAGGATCACGCCCAGCAGGAACGGCACGCAACGCACGCGGTCGACGAGGAGATGGACGAGAAGGGCGAAAAACCGATCGCGAACATTGAGCGATGCGAGGGGGGAGTAAGAAAATAACACGACGCCACACACACACACACACTGGGGGGTTTTGTTTAAGCGAGATTAGAAAGGATAAGGACTTTACTTTAAGCCGAACCGGTCACACGGTCGGACCGATCGGAAAATGGCGCAAATAGTAGGCCAACGTCGGTGTGACGCCGGGCGTTCCCGGTGCCCCACAGCCGACCCTTACGAGATGACGCCGCGCAGTACAAACTGCGTGGACGGAGGGCGCTGGCACACGTAGCCTCCGCCGGAATCACCCTGTTAATTTTAGAAAAAAAAGAAACGCTAGTTTAGTAACTAGCAAGTC